>NC_085879.1:41934234-42074234 GCF_034702125.1 Engraulis encrasicolus
GCAAATCACTTACTGTTCCTTAATATTCTTGCATAGATGACCTCGAAAACTTTTTCAACTGAACTGAAAAGCACCACAGAGACGAATGACGGGAAAAAGAGCGATGGGTGGGTCCTGATGATGAGATATGATCAGAGCTGGCGCGCCCAATACGCTCACTACGCTCGCAGCGTAAGGCCTCGCGCGACCCGTTACGTCACTGACGTTGACAGTTTAAAAAAAGAAAACCGCGAAATGATTTCATTGTTTATTATTGATTCCGTCACACAAAACGTGAAACGTCCAATGTGAAACGACATATTCCCTGCGGAAACGACAAAAGAAAAAGAAAATTCATGACAATGAGCGACAAGAACAGCAGTCAGGTAGGCAACGTAACTCCTCTGTTGTTACGGTTATGCTTCCACCAAGGACTGTATCATTGGCTTCCACTCATTGTGGTCCTTCTTCTGTGGCTAATTTCGTATGGAGCAGAAGTGTCAATGGGCTTTTGTATTGCACAACAATGCCGGGCTAAAAAGTGCCCAGGTCTTCGATACAGTCACATGTTGTAAAAAGGGGGATTAACGTTTTACTGTTGTTTTAAAAGGTAGAAGTTGTTGAGAACCACAAGCTGAGCGTTTCGTTTAGCTTGTGCAATTAGTTCAACCGAATCAACAGGTAGCCGAGGATAGAGAGAATGTGAGAGCAAAGGGTGGTGTTATCAACGTTTTACTGTTGTTTCGAAAGGTGTACTAGTTGAATCATAATCTGACGAGCCGTTCGTTTAGCCGATGAAACGTCAGTGCAGTCGAAGCAGAAATAAAATCTCTCTGGTCGAAGCAACGAAGGTGGGAGAGAGAAGGGGTGCCCTTTCTCTGTGTGTGTGGTGTGTGTGTGTGTGAGTTTGCGCGCGCGCTGTTGTATGCGTGGCTGCCTCTCGGTTGTTTAGAAACAAATATCAACATACACAGACATTGATTTTGGTTTTGACAGGCGCTTAAGATTTGTGATAAGACGTCCGTGCAGTCTAAGCAACGGAGGAGGAGGGAGTGTGAGAGAGAAGGAGTGCCGTGCCTGTGTGTGTGTGTTAACAATAGCAAGGGGGCGCGGCTTGCTTGGGTAGACTAATACATGCAGACCTTTGGTGAATGACTGAAACTTGTGACGAAGGTGAATCACAATAATGTGTGATAACATTCATAATAACACATGTTATATAGCTAAATAATTTATTTTACATATGAGTTTCTTATCATAGGCCTATTCATTAATTAAAAAAAAAAACGTTTTAGACCACCAGATTACTAAAGGCAAGCTACTAGGGGGCAGGCTATGGTAATTTTAAATGCAAACAATTTGATGGAGCTACATCAATTGAAGCCTTAGTTATATTTTACAGGCGCTATATGCTTGTTTCTGGCCAGCTCAGACTCCAGTCAGTCAGCCAGTGGAGGGCCAGCACAATGTTCAGGTAGTAGGGCCTACACAGATGAGCCAGGTACACCTGCAGCTGATGAGGTAGTCGCATGTTCAGTACAGCCACCGTTGTCTACATGTTCACAATCTGTTATGACATTATTGATGTTTTTGTCTCAAGAGAGCAGAAAGAAAGACTTTTTAATTAAGCTTGATTTGAGTCAAATTTTGTGTCTGTGGTTCGCGTTCTGCTGGGGGGGGAGTGGGGTGGGGGGGGGGGGGGGGGGGGGGGGGGGGGGGGGGGGGGGAGGGGGGGGGGGGGGGGGGGGGGGGTTATTATTTATATTTTTGCCTAGGGCCCCATGGAGGTCAGAACCGGCTCTGGATATGATGAAGCCCAATGCAAATTTCCTGCCACAGTAAATGCTTACAGACAAAACACGTAGTGTTGCTGTGGTGTTCCAACACCAGGAATATTATTTTGTGATGTACTCTTATTTTGGTACTGGTGAACAAGGTATTCTTATTGGCTGTTCTGGGGGGTACAAAAGGTACTGCGCCTCTAGGCGCTCCCTCTCTCCAGCACCTGCCGTGTTAGGTAGTGCACAGTACGTGGCTATGGTTATCAATAAACCCAGTAAGTGTTATCTTGCATATCCGCCTTCGTGTTCTTCCAGTTGTCTGCTTAAGCATTAATTAACTACGTGTGTAGCAATACACTACAGTTTGGCGACGAGGATGATGGGATGTTTAAGTTGGAAGACACGTTAGCATGTCCGGCAGCGACAGCGAGGCAGGGGTTAACGACGCTGAGGAAAACCCCGTGGAGCGAGAAGCACCGGTGGTGCACGAGGAACTTCAAGTTCAACAACCACCACCAGCAGAGCTACAGAGAGCTTCGGCGCGTGAAAGGACCGTCGAAATAAATATGGCGTTCGGTAAGCCAGAAGACTTCCACTTCGAGGAAAGTGAGGAAAGTTTTGATAGTTATCGTCAGAGGCTAGAGCAGTACTTTGCAGCTAATGGTCTTGATACCACACAAGAGAGGACCAAGGCGGTTTTTCTAACTGTGGTAGGGAAAAGGGCGCATAGCTTGCTAATGGATTTGTGTGCTCCAGCAAAGCCGTCTGAGAAAACTTATGCAGAGTTGGTGGGACTGTTAGAGAAACATTACGTTCCTGAAACCAATTTTATTGCTGAAAGATGCAAATTCCACGGAAGGAATCAAAAGGAAAACGAAACTATCAGTGAGTACGTTGCTAGTCTGAGGAAGTTAGCCGCCACATGTAAGTTTGGCGCATTTTTAGAGGAAGCATTACGTGATAGATTCGTGTGTGGTGTTAAGAGCACTGAATTGCGGGATCGCTTGCTCAGCGCTGCTCACACCATGAAAGACAAAGACTTAACGTTGGCGCTTGCACTCGAAAGAGCGCTTGCATTTGAAGTCACAAAGGACAGTGCGCAACAGTTTTCACAGAAAACCTACAAGGCGAATGTCGTTGATAAGAAAGCCAAAACAAAGGCTACGGAAAAGCCTACAGCTAGTGGAAAGTCATGCTATCGTTGCAGTGGCAAGGGCCACATGCCAGATGACTGTAGATTCAAGGATGTGGAGTGCCACGAGTGTAATCGAAAGGGGCACATCGCGAAAGCATGCCGCTCTTGCAAGCCAGGAGGAAAAGGGGCCGCGTAGTCAGCGACGAAGGGACAGTGCCACGCTCTCAAGCACGCGGCGTGCCAAGCCATGCATTCGGTGAACCAGGCACAGTGCGACGCTCTCAAGCACGAGACATGCCACAGTGTCAGCGCTCACAAGCAGCAGGCGAGCCGTGGGTGCAACGCTCCCCAGCGCGAGAGAAACCCTGATTCCAACGCTCCCCAACAGCGCAGCAGTGACCATCATCTCCAGACAGGTGGTGGCTGTGCCAAGCTGCAGCTCCGCGACGGCGCAGAGCACGACTGTGTGCCATCCAAGTGCACAGTGGAGGAGTCGAGCATCGACACCAGTCAGACTTTTGATGGTGGAGGTTTGGACTTGTTTGCAATGGACACAAGTACAGGTGACATTGTGAAACCATATAATGTGTATGTGAGTGTCAATGGTGCTAAAGTGAAAATGGAGGTTGACACTGGCGCAGCCGTGTCAGTGATATCTGAGGGTCTGTACCAGCGCAGGTTTAAGTCAGTGAAACTTAGCCCAGCTAATTGTGTACTGAAAACCTACAGTCAAGAGTCACTGAAATTGATGGGAAAATTCACAGCAAAAGTGAAATGTAAGGATGTGACCAAAAAGCTAGACTTGCTAGTGGTGAAAGGGAAGGGTCCTGCCTTAATGGGGCGAGACTGGATTAGCCAGCTACATCTAGACTGGTCAAAAGTCAACAGAGTTGCTCCTGAAACGGTCGACAGCGTGTGTACCAGACATGCGGCTGTATTCAAACCTGGTTTAGGAAAGCTCAAGGGCATTGAAGCAAAGTTACAAGTAACTGAGAAGGCCGTGCCCAAGTTCTGCAAGCCGAGAAATGTGCATTATGCACTTAAAGAAGCTGTGGAGAGAGAATTGGCAAAATTAGAATCTGAGGGGGTTATTTCGCCAACTAATTACAGTGAATGGGCAGCTCCCATAGTCTGTGTACCCAAAAAGGATGACAGTGTACGGATATGTGGAGACTACAAGGTTACGATTAATCCTTGGTTGAACGTGGAACAGTATCCACTACCCAGAACCCAAGATTTATTTGCTAAATTAGCTGGAGGTCAGCAATTTACCAAACTTGACTTATCACAAGCTTATCAGCAAGTGCAATTAGAGGAAAACTCAAGACGTTACCTCACTATAAACACGCACAAAGGGTTGTACCATTACAACAGACTACCTTATGGTGTTGCCAGTGCGCCTGCGATTTTTCAAAAGATAATGGATCAAGTACTTCAGGGCATGGATGGTGTTATCTGCTATTTAGATGACATATTAATCACAGGAAAGGATGCAGACAGTCACCTAGCTAACTTGGAAGAGGTCCTTAGGAGACTAGAATCTCACAATCTCAGAGTAAAACAAGAGAAGTGTGAATTCATGAAAAGCAGTGTGTCTTACTTAGGACATGTCATTGATGCACTGGGCATTCATCCGATGAAGGAAAAGACAGATGCGATTCAGAGAGCCTCAGTTCCGAAAAATGTGACTGAGCTCAGGTCGTTTCTAGCACTGCTAAACTACTATGGGAAGTTCATTCCTAATCTGTCTACTTTGATTCAGCCCATGACAGTGCTACTGCACAAAGATGTTGATTGGCAATGGTCAGATACATGTCAAAAAGCATTCGAGAGTGCCAAGCAATCTCTTCAGTCAGACAAGTTGCTAGTACACTACGACCCTGATTTACCGCTAATATTAGCATGCGATGCTTCTCCGTATGGAGTTGGTGCTGTAATCAGTCACCAAATGAAAGATGGAAGCGAGAGACCGATCGCCTTCGCTTCAAGGATGTTGACAAAAACAGAACAAAACTATTCACAAATAGAGAAGGAGGCTCTTGGTTTAGTTTTTGGCGTTATGAAGTTCCATGAATACCTTTACGGTAGGAAATTTCTGTTATTGACAGATCATAAGCCTTTACTAAAAATCTTAGGACCAAAAACTGGAGTTCCTACTCTAGCCGCAGCGAGGATGCAAAGGTGGGCTCTAATCTTAGCCGCATATACCTATGAAATCCAATACAAGAGATCAGAGCAGCATAGCAATGCGGATGCGTTGTCTAGGTTACCTGTGAAACCAAGCGTGAATGTTGCATCTAATCCAGTGTACAGAGTTGCATATCTTGAAGATTTGCCCGTCACAGCTAGAGAAATAGCTAAAGAGACCGATAAAGACCCTGTGCTGAAGGTAGTTAAGCAACTGGTGTTGACAGGATGGCCCAAGCACATACAGGATGAAACACTGAAGCCTTATTTTCAGAGAAAGTATGAGCTCACTGTTGAGGATGATTGTCTATTGTGGGGATTACGGGTGGTAGTTCCAGAGAAATTGAAGGATAGACTAATGTCTGAGCTTCATGAACATCACTGGGGGATAGTTAAAATGAAATCCCTTGCCAGAAGTCTCTTCTGGTGGCCCACATTAGATGAGTGCATTGAACAAGAAGCGAGTAAATGTAGTGTGTGTCTGCAACAGCGTAGCATGCCTGCCACTACACGTGTACACACTTGGAAATGGTCTTCTAGTCCATGGGAGAGAATACACCTTGATTTTGCAGAGGACCACAAGCAGATGTTCTTAGTAGTAATGGATGCTTATGCTAGATGGCCTGAGATCATTCCCATGCATACTACTACATCAACGAAAACAATTGAGGCACTGAGAACCTTGTTTTCATCTTATGGTTTACCAAAAGAAGTGGTGACAGACAACGGGCCCCAGTATGTGTCGCAAGAATTTGAGTCTTTTCTTGCTAAGAATGGAGTGAAACACATTACTTCACCTGCATATCACCCTGCAAGTAACGGTTTAGCTGAGAGATTAGTGCAGAATCTTAAGAAATCACTTGCAAAGAACAGAGCAATCGGTGGTATGACACTGGAGCATTGTGTAGCTAATTTTGTGTTTGGTTACAGAAACACACCCCACACAACCACAGGCAAGACGCCATCTGAGCTGTTTCTAAGGAGACAGGTGCGAACCAGGTTATCTCTCATTAAACCTGAGTTTTCCCAAAGAATGCAAACTGAAACTGAACCAAACCTTCCTCGTGTTAGGTCTTTTACTGTTGGTCAGCAGGTCTTGGTAAAGAATTACAGGGGAGGGGAGAAATGGTTGAATGGTGTCATACGTGAAGTGTTGGGTCCTGTGACTTACAATGTTGAAGTGAATGGAAAAATTGTGAAAAGACATGTAAACCAAATGTTGAGCACTAAGGCAAACCCTGCTCAGTTGACACAAGAGGATTCTTGTGCAGTTTTGGACTTTGAGGAGTCCGATACAGAGACTGACATGGAACAGCCTATGCCAGTGGCTGTGGAAGCGCAACCCACAGTACCTTCACCAGCGCCAGTGGTGGAGCGCCGTACGCGTCCTGTGAGAAACAGGCGTCCTCCTGACAGACTGAACTTGTAACTGGAAATGTTGAGTTGAAAAAAAAAAGATGTGAAAAAGTGGAAAAGAAAATGTACTGAATGTGTACTGATGTTTTCATGTTTGTTATGAGTTCAAGCACTAATGTACCTTGTTAAGGATATAAAAGAAATGAGGTATTGAAAAGTAATAGAAGAAGAGGTTATGATTTACAGGGGAGGAACTGTGGTGTTCCAACACCAGGAATATTATTTTGTGATGTACTCTTATTTTGGTACTGGTGAACAATGTCACTTCTGGTGAACTTACGTCACTTCCGCTTCCGGATCAAGCTATTCCCGTCGAGGAGCTACTCGGACGAAATTAAGTTTCTTCTCGTTTTTCTCCTAAAAGCTTTGTCTGAAACTTACAACTACAAACAACTGATTCGATGTAGTGTTACTTTAGCGTTACCTTGTTATCACTCTTACAACAACATAAGCACATAGGCTAACCTCCCCACCATCCAAATAGATTTTTGCTTTCCACCAGGCTAGCCTACATAACTTTTTTTTTCGCGCCGAGCCCTACTCGGCTTTAGTTTCACCTCACCTCATAGTCAATTTTGCAACACTACACCAACTATCTCGCAAAAATAACCTTTTCTGCTGCATCCGCAGACCTAATTATGGCCAACTCTACCTGCGCCTGCAGTGATCTAGCTAATGCTAACGAAAGACTAGCTAAAGCCAACATGACGATTGAAACACTTAGAAGTGACATTCGCCGGCTACAATGCGAGGTAGTCATAAAATCCCATAACACCACGTTGAAACACCAAACCAGTAATACTAGCGCCAACCTAACTACACTATCTTTTTTCCCCAGCCACAGCAAACACCAGCCGAAGTCCCCCCCGAATCCACCGTGCTCCACTCCCGCGCGTCGTAGCTGGACGGAGGTGGTTAACGGCGGCAGGGGAGTACTGCAGAAATGTTCACCACCTCTAGTGACTAGCAATCGTTTTTCTGTACTTGACTCAGTCATCGATGCAGAAACTGACCCTGTCCCCCCCTCCCACCAGGTGCCCAAGCCTCTACCACAAAGAGTGCGACCCAGAAGCCGCCGGACCCTAGCTACCCCCAGGCAAATCACCCGAGAGCAGCCTGCCCATTCAGAACCCCGGCGACCATCAACAGTCCTCATAGGATCTTCGATGGTTCGCCACGTAACCCTACGAAACGCCCAGACGTGGTGCCTACCTGGAGCTCTCGTAGCCGATGTCCAGTCGAATGTGCCGCACGCGCTGTCACAGTATCCTACTGCCACAACTCTCGTCGTCCACGCAGGCTCCAATGACATCCGGCTGCAGCAGTCTAAAAAACTTGAGTCCGATTTCCTCTCCCTTATTAATACCCTTCGCAGCACTGGAAAAAAATACGCTATCTCAGGCCCCATCCCCTCTGTTTGTTTCTCTGCCTTCCAGTTCTCCCGAATCCGCCAACTGCATGTCTGGCTGATGAGACACTGCCGCCAAGAAGCCATTCCCTACGTTGACAACTTCTCCGCTTTCTGGAACCGCCGAGACCTCTTCGCACGAGATGGAAGGCACTTAAACAGATCTGGCGCTCGTCTCCTCGCGACCAACCTAGAGCTGACCCTCGAAGCCCATCGGTCCTTGGATTGACTAACAGGTGTTTCAAATCCAAAGCACTACACCAATTTAGACACTGCGTGCCCAACAGAGAGTACCCCACTAGCTATCCACGCTGTCACTACCCGTAGGAAAGCTCGCAGATATAGACCCTCTGGTTGTGTACACAACAACCTAATTACGATTGCACCTGAACGCATAAACAATAGCTCTACTACTTTGAATGTTAATGCTGCATTACTTAACGTGCAGTCCTTGACCAACAAAAGCTTCGTAGTAAACCAGCTGGTCTCGGACAAAAACATAAGCTTTATGTTCCTTACCGAAACATGGCTTAAAGACGACGGGGCTGCTACTTTTATTGAGGCTTGCCCTTCCGACTACAAATTCCTTCACGCCCCGAGACCAAAGAAACGAGGCGGAGGCGTAGCCATACTTTTCTCCAACAAATTTAATTGTACTAAGATGAATCTGGGCTCTTTCTCTTCATTTGAATACATGGCAATGAGGGTCCAAGCAAACCTCAAACTGATCATTATTGTTCTGTACCGTCCACCGAAATTCTCTTCGTCATTTCTATCTGATTTCTCCACCTTCATGTCGGACGTACTTACTAACTATGACAAAGCAATAATTGCTGGCGACTTTAATATCCACGTAAATAAATCAGATGACGCAATAGCCAAGTCTTTCTTAGACACATTAAATGGATTCGGTCTCGTCCAGAATGTTACTGAACAGCCTACCCATCGAAAAGGCAACACACTTGACCTTGTTATTTCACATGCACTTGATATCAACAATATATCGGTCACGGACGTCGGCCTCTCCGACCACCACTGTGTGTTTTTTGATTTTGACATTTCAACACAAATTAGCACACCCAACAATATCATTCACAGACGACGCATTAATGCCTCTGCTGAGCTTAAGATTTCAGACCTCATCAAATCAGGTGACCTACTAAATGGTCACTGCACACCTGATGGAATGGTTGATAGCTTCAACAACAACTTAAGAGGAATTCTAGATAACATAGCTCCAATTAGAACGACGACAAGAACCAGAGCTAGGTATTCACCTTGGATGAATGACTCACTTAGAGCCTTAAAAAGAAAATGCAGAGTAACCGAGCGTCTTTGGAGGAAAACTAAATTAGAAGTCCACAGACAATCCCTTAGGGATGAGATCTCCTCCTACAATAATGCGGTACGCTCAGAGAGAAAAGCATATTTTTCCAAAATCATAACAGACAACCAGCATAATGCGAAAGTTCTTTTTTCCACTATTGACCACCTGCTTAATCCAACACATAGCAATAACAACCTAAATACGGCATCACATGCCAAGTGCGAGGAATTTGCTAGATTTTTTAATAAAAAGATTGCCGACATTAGAGAAGGCATCCAAGGTGGAAACGCAGCAACCTCTGTCGCCCACTCAGGCGATACACCGAGGGGAGGGCAGGGATTAAAGTTTTCCGTCGCTACGACGGATTTCCGTCAACTGGATGTTCGTTTGGACGGATTTCCGTCCGTATAATTTATGTCAATTAATTCACAATTTTTACTTTCCAACTGAACACAAATCGAGAGCACTCCTGGTCATGAGAAGGTGACAAGAGGTGTTTGGTGTACGGATTTAGTTATACACTCCACCACTGGTGTGATAGGCCTACAACAGATTCACTCATCAGTAGTTTTGAGCCATTCCCGTTCTTCCAAAAAAAAAAAAAAAGAAGAAGTACAGCACCAGCGGTGAACAATTCGGTGGCGGTGCAGCGCGAGAGACTAAAAAAAAAAAAAAATAGCCAACATTGTTGCTGATGGCAGAAAAGAAAATAAGTGTAATACTATGTCTTTAAAGTGCAATGACAATCGTTAAACGAGTTGGACTGAGATTCCAATATGGGCTAATAATGCATATGCATGGAATGCATAGCTGGAAGAAGGTAGGACACGTTTCCATTATCGTTGCACCTGCCGGGGCAGATTGTTAGAAAAAAAGAATAGTGTACTTCGACTGCGCATGATGTCTTTTTCATGAAGGGTTTGCATTTTAAGCATTGTGGCTTTTACTAACATTATTCATAGCCCCAATGGGACGGCTATCATTGGCAGCTAGCTAGGATACCACGCGTTTCATCCTCAAAGTTTAGCGCGTTTGACTGGCTGCGTAAAAGGGCTATGATAGAACTAGCTCTAGTTGTCTTTCTGACAACGGATACTTTACTGTCTCATCTGTAATCATAGCAGATTAACTTTGTTGTTGCCGATATATATTCAAGAAATAAGTTAAACATGGGTTGCATTTTACAGGAGTCACTGTTGCTATCCCAGGCAGAGCCAATATTTTATGCCACGTCTTGTTCTGGGAAGCAGTGTCCTGATGGGTGGACTCATATGGTCGATAAATGCCGTTTCGATGTTTGTTTCACTTTCAAGGCTTGTTGTTGGCTATTGTTTGATGCTATTTTTGCTAACTGGAATAGTGTGCAGCAACAGTTGTGTGTGCGTGCTTGTTTTTGAGTGGCTCAACGTCTGTGTCCATCTTCTCGGACTTTGCGTTTCGTTTGAGTTCAGTTATTTGCGCACTGCGCACAGGGCTGATGGGTGGGCGATTTGCCTTGATTCGAGTGGAAAGTTGCGCGACAAGCTTGGGAAAGTGTGTTACTTTTGTTAAACGATAGACGTCTGGCTGTGACTGTGTCGTGTCTGCGTGCGTCGTGTCAGCTTGAGAGAACACGAGTGCGTGCAGGAATTGGGGACGTTTTTTTATATATATATATCAATGGTAAGCGTGTGCCTGGCACCGCACATCGAGAGGCAAAAAAGTAGCCATAGGTTTTCAAAACGGTAGAACACAGAGGCAGACTACCGTCCGCACCCTGTTTGTAAACGTCAACAAGTTGTTCGTAACAGGATGAATAGTGAAAAATGGTGAACAACATACAAATAACCAACAACTAGTTTTCTCCCTCTGATTGCTATGACCAGACAGTGCATTGTTTTTTAAATGTAAGAAATACAACTGCAAGCAATGCGCACCAGTGCTTTCACCAGAACAGTGTTTGCCCATTCTGATGTGAAAGACAAAATATACCATAGCCTGCTACTACTAGGCTACAACAACAACAAAAACCATAATGGGATCACTGTATCAACTCATTGCAATTCCAAGTCAATAATTCTGTGAGATCAGCTACCATTTTGAAGCAAAACTCATTGTGAATCCATTCTGCATAATGTTGTGAACAATTCATAAATAATGGGTAGAAATAAGAGGAAATAACCAAAACCTGCCCCAAATTGCAGTTCAGTGCAATCTGGTGGCCTAGGCCTGCCCCCTCTCCCTCTTTCCCTTTTTTTTGTATTTAGGAATTGGCATCTGAAAGCATAGCATTGTAGGCCTACATCTGATTGAGCACATCTGATTTAGTACCTACAGGTACATTGAGTGTATATACAGACCTACTTAGTGTAATGAATATTCATTGTTAATGTGAAGTGTAAAGTTTTATGTTGGTTGAAGCTCTGATTTTGTGGCAGTTTTTGGTATTACTAGCACCCTCAAGACATAGGCCTATTCTGCTCTAGGCGACTGCCCTGTCTGCCTATGTCTAGCGCTGGCTCTGAGCCTCTGACACCATTCCTTGCGTAAAACCAGTGTATATTTCGTTACGAGGGCAGAGCCTGGCTACATTGGTTTTCGTAGGGTTACGGAGTGATACTCGATCGGGTACCTAACCGGTAAAAAAGTTCAGTCAGATGACTTTTTTTTGCTTTAATCCCTGGGGGAGGGTTAAACCCCCCTAGGAGACCTGAGAGCTTCCAAAAGTTTTGTCCAATTACAGAGGACGACCTCTGTAAAATAGTCAGGGAAAGTAAGCAGTCTACCTGCAGCCTTGACGCGATCCCCACATATCTGCTAAAAAACATACTTGGTTGCTTAGCAGCACCTTTACTGCAAATTGTTAACACCTCTATGCTTACAGGCATTTTTCCAAGCTCATTCAAAACAGCCATGGTAAAGCCACTCCTAAAAAAGACAAA
Organism: Engraulis encrasicolus; assembly: GCF_034702125.1. NCBI lineage: Eukaryota > Metazoa > Chordata > Actinopteri > Clupeiformes > Engraulidae > Engraulis > Engraulis encrasicolus. Next base: position 41,946,389 of record NC_085879.1, read on the forward strand.
TTTAGATCAGAATTCTTTAAACAACTACAGACCTATATCAAACCTCCCCTTTATAAGCAAGGTACTAGAAAAAGTTGTATTTAAACAACTTAATCAACATCTGGCTGGGAATGATATCTTGGAAAAATTCCAATCAGGCTTTAGAGCCAACCATAGCACCGAAACAGCACTAACCAAAATAATAAGTGATCTTAGGCTCAACACTGCCGCAAACAAAGTTTCAGCACTTATCCTCCTCGACCTCAGTGCCGCCTTTGACACGATAGACCACAACATACTAATTGACCGCCTTGAATCTTGGGTAGGCTTGTCCGGTCACGTCTTAGAGTGGTTCAAAACATATATTACAGGAAGACAGTTTTTTGTCACCATCGGAGAATACGTCTCCAACAAGTATGATGTGCCTTTTGGAGTTGCTCAGGGTAGTTGCTTGGGCCCTCTCCTCTTCTCTCTCTATATGTTGCCCCTGGGCTCCATCATCAGAGAGCACAATGTTGATTTTCATAGCTATGCCGATGACACTCAACTATATATCTCTGTCGAGCCTAGCCAAACCACTGCCATTCATGCCTTGACTAAATGCATTTCTGCCATTACAGATTGGATGAACAGTAACTTCCTAAAATTAAATGAAGATAAAACTGAAGTGTTGCTCATTGGGCCTAAGAAAAAACGTGCAAAACTCCACTCAAGCCTAGGTGACCTAAGCATACACATTAAAGATAAGGTTACTAGCCTAGGTGTGGTCATAGACTCGGATTTGAGCTTTGAGCCTCACATCAACAAGATAACAAAATCTGCTTTTTTCCATCTTAGAAATGTCAACAAAGTGCGCGGCTTGGCCCCCCGACAAGACGCTGAGAAACTTATTCATGCCTTTGTCACTAGTAGGATAGACTACTGCAATGCTCTCTTCTCTGGTCTCCCAAAAAAATTAATTGACAAATTGCAACTCATTCAAAATTCTGCGGCAAGAATCCTAACAAGAACCAGAATGAGAGAGCACATCTCTCCTGTCTTGGCAGACCTGCACTGGTTACCTGTCTCATACAGAATCGACTTTAAGATTCTGCTCACAGTATTTAAAGCATTAAATGGACTTGCCCCTAGCTATATCTCAGACATGCTCTCTTTTTATGCCCCTGCTCGAGCTCTCAGGTCCACTGATGCCAAGCTGCTAAGGACCCCCACCCCCCCGCAGAAGAAGATCGGCGACGCCGCGTTTGCCTGCTATGCGCCCAAGAGATGGAACGCCCTCCCCATCGAGATCCGATCAGCCACCTCCGTCGACTCCTTTAAGAAGCAGCTGAAGACCCACCTCTTCATCCTTGCCAACTCCTAGCTGCCAAGGCGTCATAGTTTCCCAGCCGCCGCAGCGCCCTTACTACTCGCAATCCAGCCCTGGCAGGGGGCTCCCCTAGGTGTTCGCTGGTCTCTGCCTGAGGTTTCTTCCTGACTACAGGGGGTCTTTTTTCTCAGACCTCACTGAGCTTTTTTTCCCCCTAACAAACTATGAATCAAGCGAAAGGGAGTTTTTCCTCACCCCTGATGCCCCCAGGGGCCGCACCTGAGCGCCCAATCTCTGTGTGACTATCTATGACTTATGATAGGCCCAGCCACTATGGACCTTACACATCTAAGAATCCTGGTCCTAACCTACGTTGACCTTATGACTCTACATTCTCTGTCTATCTCTTCTTCCTCTGCCTTCCTGCTTTTTCTGCCTCTCCTCTATACCTCTCCTTTTAAATCTATCTCTAACAATGTTTTTTTCCCATTTGTTAAGCACTTTGAGTTACATGCTTTGTATGACACAGTGCTATACAAATACAATTATTATTATTATTATTATTAATGTATTCTTATTGGCTGTTCTGGGGGGTACAAAAGGTACTGCGCCTCTAGGCGCTCCCTCTCTCCAGCACCTGCCGTGTTAGGTAGTGCACAGTACGTGGCTATGGTTATCAATAAACCCAGTAAGTGTTATCTTGCATATCCGCCTTCGTGTTCTTCCAGTTGTCTGCTTAAGCATTAATTAACTACGTGTGTAGCAATACACTACAGTTGCAGTGACCTGTGCTGCTATTAACGTGCGTTTATCTCAAAGTATTTTACATTTTACAGGCCCCCTACCCTAACACACACACACACACACACACACACACACACACACACACACACACACACACACACACACACACACACACACACACACACACACACACAAAGTATTTTATTTAAAGGGGTGTCCGCCTCCATAACCCATTGCACTAATTAAATCATACCGTACTCTTGTACCCTTTAACACTTATTCTGTCAGGTCCATTGCAGTCAAGAAACACAAGACAGGAAATTCAGAATGCAATTTCTTTATTGAATAGTCATGAGTTAGATTTGGCGGTATGGCTCTGTTCAGAGGAATACCCAGGTTTTCCATGAGCACCAAGGATAACAGAGGTCCGCAGCAGCAGGGTGGGAATGCTGACGCAATTTAAGATTAGGAGAACAAACAATACCCCCAGTGAATAGGGCAGGCAACATGACAAAAGTAGCCTGAAATGTTATACACAACAAGGTGTAGCTGGGGAGGTGGTTGGTTGTGAAGAAGAAAGCAACTGAAGTTTAGAAAAAACAAAGAACATCTGAATGGCACTAAATTTCAAAGTGAACAATCAGGAGTGAGGAGAGTTGATAAGCTGATAAAAAGCACCTGAAGCAAATCAGACGCAGCAAGCATTTGACCAAAGATTTTCTTAGGTAGATCAAGATACATCATCTTGATTCATTTCCGGGATCCATTTCACGTTGGGTGAACGCCCCTTTAGGAGACCAATGAGTTTGAGAATAAATTACGCCACTAGAGTACATGTGTGGAAATAAATCCTTGGATCACTGCAATTCCCTTAGCGCTGCACCTGGGGTCCCTCAGCCCCTTAGATGGCGATAGTTCACAATCCATGTTGCTGCCACCAAACGCAACGGACAGAGAAGAAGGGGGAACAACGCCCCCTTAGGAGACCTGACTTTGACACGTTGTTTTTGCATTGGGTGGGCGGGGTTTGGGATATCTTGGTTTGATGGAGTATCGTTGATTTGACTACCTGCCCTGCCAGAACTAACGCTGATGCTAGGTGGGTGTATAGCTGCAACCTGTAGTTCTATATCCCAACAACGTTGCTGTTTATGTTCCCTTTATTTATTAGCTGTGGATAAAATCATCTCCGGAATGTAATGTAATAGAGTAGAGTAACTTTACTGATATTGTAATGTGGCCCAACTGTGGCTCTAACGGTAGGTCACTTTGCTGCTACACCCAGGGCCAGATTAAGATGGCCTGGGGCCCCTAGGCTACACCTTGCTGTGGGGCCCCCCAGAAGGCAAATTTGGCTAAAATGTACATAGACAGTATCCTAATTACGAGCTAGAAATTCAGAATAACGTGTCATTTTTTCACTTTTGGGCAATCAGGGGCCCCTGGCAGGTGGGGGCCCCTAGGCTGCAGCCATATCTAGCCTGTGCATTAATCCGGCCCTGGCTACACCGGTGACCTGGGTTCGATTCCAGCCTGGGTCATTTGCAGATCCATCCTCATCTCTCTCTCCCCACTCATTTCCTGTCTGTCTCTCACTATCCTATCACAAAAATAATTAAGTAAAAAAATGTAATGTAAAATCTGTGTGCTGTTTTCATTCATAACCTGACCCAATTATGAGTGGTTTGTTTGCCTACATTTGTACAAAGTATTTTATATGAAGTGATCTCAGTCTCTTCATATTGGAATTTTTATATTGAGTTTTTTTTTAAATACTGATTTTTCGAAACAAAGACCACATGCTGCAATAATCTCAAGTTTGATTTGCACATAGAACAACATTATTGGTAGGTTGTGCCTCATTAACATTGACATGTGCTACTTCTAACACCTTCAGGCTACCTTCAAGATGAATGTACGTTGGTAAGTCAAATATAATCAAGTAACAGATTCATTCAGACATAAAAGAGAGATCTTTTAAAAAAAATCCTAAAGTACTCAGCAAATAGGCCACCAAAACATTCATGCCACATGGGCTCCTTTCCAGTTTATGTCATGAGAGTATTAATTGTCATAAATATGATCTGACCAAAGTACAGTAATTTCACAGCTTAAGATGTTTATTAGTGGAAATTCAAAATGGCAGACACTGAGAAGATCACATTTGTGATTGGGCAGTACAAATTCTGGAAAAAAGTCTTGCAGTCAACGCCTGTTCTCCCTCTCTTTGACGCCCCCTGAAAACACAGCTACTGCTGCTGCAGCGACTCCCAAAATAGCCATCGCGGCCATGCCACCAACCAGCACATTACGCACCTGCAGGGAAATGCACACAGATTGCTGGGGTCAGTATTAATACTGTAGGTGCAGATAGTCAGTCATTTCAAATAGGTCAGCACTCACAGCATTAAAATGTCTTGAGCGCAGTTAAGACCAACAGAGACTACAATGTAAGCAAAGTGATGTTCGATTTTAAGTTGTTAGTGTGCTATTTAGCAGGAATACAGAAAGTGTAACAGTTACTTGGGCAATACTTTAGAATCACTGTCCGTTGTGAAGTTTTATAGACACTTATAACATTTATAAACATTTATGAACACAACGATACTCTGAGCAGCTAAACTGTGTAAAAAGTGACTTGTTTATATTAGATAATGTTGAGTTTAGTAATGGTGTTATGATTGTGACTCCTGCTGAAGTCCATGAAGCAATGATCAACTTGAAAGACAATAAGGCCTGTGGTCTGCATACTATTACAGCTGAACATACAGATGGTGTAACTTCAATCTGCTCATTACCGTGCCGGGCCGCGGCGGCGTACCGTGATCATTACACCCTGTGGCCATTCGGAATGCGGGGGGCAGTATAGCACCGCTTTTGCAGAGCAGCGTCTGCCTGTGTCTGTGGTCTGTTTGTGCTTCCGTCCTTGCCCGTCCCCCAGTTTTAGTAGTAGTAGAAATACAGTCAGCAAATTGCATGTTTTATTTAGCATTGGGCATTTGATAGGGCATTTGATAATAACACAAGTGTGAGCCCTAAACAAGACCACAATGTGAATTTAAACTCGACTTTTTTTCTGTCTTGCATTCACCGTCTCCCAATCCGTCTCTAACTTATTTCAGCACTATTCAAGCCAGGAACGGGTATCCTCAGGATACAGAGTTTGCATACCTACTACAATTTGAACCGGTAAAGACAATTAAAACCGACTCAATCGGACAGGAACACCATTGTAATTAAGTGTGTCCCGTAACGCCAGCATGAGAGAGATCGAATTTTAAATTTGGCGACGACATTGTGTTGCACGTTACATTGGGCATTTGATAATAACACACGCGCGAGCCCTAAAAAAGGCAGTCGACGGTGTTTTGTTTTTATTATTCTGCATTCATGCCAGGAACGGATTGTGAACACTTATGACTGCTTCTTTGGAGGCTGGATAACCTGTCACACCACGACGTGTCACAAAAGGCTGTGCACTGCCTTTAAAAAAAAAAACAAAAAACAAAAAAACACAGCAGTCGTATTGTCACGGGGGTGACAAACTTGGACTAACTGTTATTCTCACTGATTGCAAATGTTTGCAGGTGCCAATGGGAAGAGGGAGAAAGGTGATTGGGTGTACGGGGTGGGTATGGGCTTTTTGAATGCAGGTGGCAAGATGGCGAGGAGGATCCGGAGGAGGACGAGACGCACAGCTACCGCACGAGAGAAGGGTCGGAGAGACTACCGCGGCCGGGGGGCAGCCTTGGGAGGGGGGTGAGCTGCACGCCGGTATCCGGATGGGGCCAGGAGAAGATGGGGCACGCGTTCGGTCCTTTGGACGACACAAGCAACAGACGACTACGAATGGCGCGGACGGCATATTGCCTGAACGAGGTTTGCGGCCAGAGTCACGAAGAGGTTGCGTTGGAAAGCTGGTGGTGGAGGACGCTCACCACCGAAGTTAAGTGCCACGCCTGGTCACCATAGCCTTCACCTTGAAGCCTCCTCCCCGCTGTGTGCGCTGCCCCTGGCCCGCTCTGTCTGTCACTCACTCACTCTCTCACTCCCGGACCCAGCGAATGCACGATCGGAAAAGACTTTTTGCGCAGCGAGGATGGCCACCCCTACACCATCGTTTTATGTGTGCTGTGTAGGCCTATTTTATTCACAATTGGTGATGGGAGTTCGCATCCCCCTGTGCGTTATTCATACGAATTCAGAGACTGGAAGCCTGTTTACCCTTCTCCTATCTCCACCAGCTGATCCGCCTCCGCGTGCCCAGACGAGCCAGGTGGCCCTGCCCAACCTGTCGGAGGCTACGATGCGCACGGACCGAGTGAGAGGTTTGAGGTGCTGATCAGAGACATTGGACCATTAAGGACCCCGCGGACAGAGAACTGGTTACACATCCACACACGCGCGCGCACACACACACACATGCATACAGAACTATGTCTCCAAATAGAAAATAAATACTTGATTTAAATGACTTTGTTGTCTTGGTGTTTCCTGATGTGTACAATGCTCCTCGGGGTAGTTGGTATTAAGTGGGGGTGCCGCTGTCAAACGCGCACCCCCCACCTGTGACAGTATGATAAGTGTTAAGATAAGTGTGAAATTCTTTTTTTTTTTTTTTTTTGCTTAGGCCTATTTTTTTGGCAAACGAATTCATTAATAGGCCTAATTACTTCTATTGTTAAGGCGGCTACAGAGTATAATTTGTTTTCATTATTTCATAATTTTTGTTGGTGGTAATTTTTTAACTATTTTTAATTAGGCTATTTGAATGATTCAACCAACCGCCCGAATTTAATTAAAATATTTGGCTATAGGCTACTTTCGATTCGATTGTGTGTGCTCTTCTTAAAACCTGATTTTAATATGGCAACCAAGCATAGGCCCTACACATTGTGAGGGACTAAACAAGTGCGTCCAATGCGAATACTCCCTCTTGTGTTGTTGGAGAGAGAGAGAGCTCTTTTGTGTGCGTGTGGGGGTTTAATCACCCCCTCCCCCACAGACAAACATTCACTCCGTCACACAGTTGAAGACTGTAGTTAGTTGACATCTATGTAAGCGCCCCTCCAAGCTTCTGCCTGTGTTTGTGCTTCCGTGCTTGTCCATCCCCAAGTTTTAGTAGTAGTAGAAATACAGTCAGCAAATTGCATGTTTTATTTAGCATTGGGCATTTGATAGGGCATTTGATAATAACACAACAACATAACAAGTGTGAGCCCTAAACAAGACCACCATGTGAATTTAAACTCGACTTTTTTCTGTCTTTCATTCACCATCTCCCAATCCAGTTTGCATAGGCCTACCTACAATTAAATAAAATAAAAAAGACGGGTTTTTTTTATTATTATTATTATTAGTGCTTGTGGACACTTGTGAACTATGACTCCTTCTTCGGAGGCTGGATAACCTGTCACACCACGAGCTCTTTTGTGTGCGTGTAGGGGTTTAATCACCCCCTCCCCCACAGACAAACATTCATAGCGTCACACAGTTGAAGACTGTAGTCAGTTGAAATTTATGTAAGCGCCCCTCCAAGCCGTGTGAGTTTAACAGTTTGCGGCCAAGAGTTTTTTTTTCACGAGCGCGCGCACGCACGCACGCACACACACACACACACACACACACACAAGAGATGCAAGGCAGAATATGGATATTGTTTCAAAAGTTTGAATGTTTATTTGTTGTGATGTTACAAATAGCAATAAAAACATAGATCAATAAAAAGGCGTTCAAAAAATCAAACTATGCCTAAAAATAAATCCTTACAAAGTATTTTAAGTGTCCAGGTGTAGGCCTAGCCTAACCTACTTCAATGTCCTTACTCCCGTGTCCATACTGTAAATACCATGGTGCAAAAAGTGCAGTTGGCTAGTGACTCAACAAGGGTGGCAGCAACGCAGTCTGGTCTTGATTCAGAATTCACTCAGGACAAAGGCGGCATTCAAAAAATCTAAGTAGCCTAGGCTATGCCTAAAAATAAATCCTTACAAAGTCTTTTAAGTGTCCAGGTGTAGGTCTAGCCTACTTCAATGTCCTTCTTACTCCTGTGTCCAGTATAGGCTAGTACAGTGCAGTATGTAGGCCTAAATCCCATGGTGCAAAAAGTGCAGTTGGCTAGTGACTGAAGGGTGACAACGCAGTCTGGTCTGTATTCAGAAGTCACTCAGGACAGAACGTGTTCTGCAGAGATCTGCGTGGTCTACGGAGGTACTCATTGATCCTGTCGACACACTTCTTCAACCCGATAGCCTACATTTGTTATAATAATAACATCTTTCCAAGTACCCCCTTCGCAGACACAGAATAGCCTAAAGACTAATTACAACGCACTACTTCTGTTACAGGTACATTGATCACCTGGATACAGTCATCGACCAAATCATCGATCTAGGTGGTGAGCCCACTGGTAGGTGAAGGGAAACAGCGCACTACTGCACAAACAACAGGCCGAGTCGCAGGAGACACAGCGAAAGGGACGGAACGCAATTCTGGTTAAGCCGGGCAGAAAGGATGTTTTCTGCTGTCTTTATCTGCAGTGTAGCCTACATTAGGCAACTTGTAAAGGCTGCTGTGTAGGCATTGTCTACTAAAACTCTGTAGGCCTACTTGTGAAATAAATGTACACTCTTGCTGAAATTTCAAGTTTAGCCTACGTTTATTTGTTTATACACAGAATTAAAAATCAATACAATAAAAACAATATGAGGTAATAAAAGAGTATGACGTGTGTGCATCCGTTTTTTTGTTCAACATTGTTCAACATTGTCATAAGATGGTGCGGAGAACCAGGTAAAGACCACAAATGCCCAGACGCTAACCAGACATGGATACCAAATTATTTCTATTTATTTATTATATTTTAGCCTACTAAATATTGAAAGAAGGAAAAGAAAAGACAGACACGTCGAGGCTACTGGTCGTAGCCTATTACAGCAAATCGAACATGCGCTTTATGCACACATAGCAATAAAGTAGTAAAAGGAATTCAACTTCGGAGCGCAGTGGGTTTCGTGGGTCCGGGGGGATGGTGATGGCACATTTGGTGTCTTTCCACCACCCCTGCACGGAGTGCATGGATGGAAAGCATATCCATAAAGGATCTGCATTCCTTCTGGAAGAATTAGGCTACAAAGAGCTGGTTACAATTTCAGTAGGCCTAGGCTATTATTTCCATAAAGGAATCGAATAGCCTAATTGTCATAACAAAAGTTGCAGTTTCAGTCAAATAGCTCATATTAAGTGGAGGACGAGTAATATTTCATAAGCATATTTTAGTTCATATATTATGTAATTCATTCTGCAAAAATGAGTATATTTTTCTCTCAAAAAAATGACATTGGTTTCAATGAGGGCACTCTTGTTCTGGCAGGGACTCGCTTTTCGGCACGACACTGGCTGTGCCAAACATTGTTTAAAAGTTTTTATCAAATTTTGGTCGGCACACAAGGTTTTGGACATACTAATTTCTAGTGGCACCTGGGCTGCGTTTGGTGCATTGATCAGTCATGTTGCCTAGCGAAAAAGACAACCTGGGTGAGAGGATGAGATCTTCCTCGGCTGGCGAGCGCTCAGCATGTGTGCCCGCGCGTTATCTTCTCTCCCAAGACCCGACAGTTGCTTACAAGTCAATTTGAGCACGAAAACAGCAAAGACAATGTGATATTTCATTCAAATAGGGCCTACACACTCCAAATAAAACATTGGTCGGAGGGATTTTCAACCGGACCACAGCGCGAGCACACAGTCAGTGTGAAAAGCCAACTCTACCGGGAAAGTCGCCGCTCGCTTACCATCAGTGCGCGAGCCCTGAAAATCGCGGCGCTGTAGGTTACTGCAGTGAGGTTTAGGCCCCCTATTGCACTCTCCATAATTTTTACCAAACGAAAAAATTATCCACACCCAGATAACAAGTTTGAAGTTGCAATATTAGACGTTTCAAATCTTGCGATGCGAGAATCGGTATAGGGGCTTGTGGCTTCAATTTAGGTCTACACATAGCCTAGAGCTTGCACATTAATGGCAATTCATCCGATCATCATATAAAAAAGAAAAGAAAATTCATTAGGCTATTTATTCTTTTTATGACTTTCTTACTTCCTGGAGGTGTTCTCACACAATTTAATTAGGCATGTCGTTATCCGCTGAATCGGTGCGTGCTGGTGAATATGAGCATATTAATATGCCGTCAACATTGTCTAAAATATTCCATATGGTAATAAATGTTGCCAACACATTTGCGCTTCTTCACCACTCTGTGCTATGGTTATCTGATATGAACAAGAGAGAGAGAGTGAGAGAGAGAAAGAGAGAGAGTGTGTGTGTGTATGTGTATGTGTATGTGTATGTGTGCGCGCCCGTGTGTGCGTGTGAGTGAATGGGTATTGAGCGAGCGCTCCCAAGTGCCACCCGGCGGTTGTTTGGGTACACTGCAGCTAGGCCCGGTACGTACCGAGGTGGAGGACGTGGCATTACCTCGGTAAAGGGTGTGCATTGTAGGGGGACCGACTGTATATAGTTTGGCAGTGAGACATTATGTACTTTGTGCTGCAAGGGTCTACTAGTACATGGGGTCTTACCTGACTGCTTTCTGTTGTGTTAGAACCAGTAATATAAGAAAAAAAGTGGGGAAACTAAATATCTCAGATAATTATAGGCCAATAGCCTTATGTCTAAAGTGCTGGAGACAGTGCTATTGTGTAGACTTGAAAGGTATGTCTGGACCACCGAAAACCAATTTAATTTTCAACTTGGTACTGACTTGTGTATGTATGCCTTCAATGAAGTCCTAAATAGATATAAGTTAATAGACCAAATACTACAATGTGCACATGTTTCATAGATGCTTTTAAGGCATTTGACCGTGTTGACCAAATTAGAATATCTCCAAAGGTTAATGATTAGCATAACAATTAACCTGAGTTCATTTCGACACCTCAGGTTTGATGAGTCAGTCTCAAGGGTGTGACAGAGTGTTGTAGGTGTGTGTATTGACTACCTTAACAGAGTCCCACAATAAAACTCCTATCCAGCAGCTTATTTTACTCAGTATGGCAATGGACACAGTTACAAATAGAAATGCTGGCCATTGTGTTGAATATCCAAATCATCTCTGACTAAGATATGTGCAAAACCCTGTATTGACCTTTGACCATCAGTTTGTTTTACCCAATGTTTAATGGGGTCATCTAGCCCAACCTATTTTACTCAAAGCCCCCTTATTACTTGTGGATAAGCCATGACCTGTTGATATTCTGCCGAAGGAGGCGTCACTTCGCCCAAGGCAGACCAGCTGCCTAACAGTATTTTGATCCAGCAAAATAGCATGCGGCGATCGTCTGTCTTGCTCATCCCTCGTTCATATACCACACTGGAGTGTATGTTTCTATTACCGGTACTTAATTTCTATTGTTGTGTTTATAGATAACAGTTAAAGGGGCACAATGTAGGACTACGTAGTTTGTGCGGTGCCCGTGGAATGCCTGTCTCAAAACCTACATCGTTATGAAAAAATGCTGTTTAAATAAGCTAGTTGACATGGTCAGTCCAAACTCCAGGCCCGAACCCCCTTGAAAACCTCTAGAATGTGATCAAGAGGAAGCTGGATGGTCATAATCCATCGACCCAAGCTCAGCAACTTAAATTCTTGCACCAGGCCTGGAATAAAGACATCCCAGAACAATGTGAAAGACTATTGGAGCGCATACCAAAATGCATGAAAGCTGTGACTACAAATCAGGCTTATTCCACCAAATATTGATTTCTGAACTCTTCCCAAGTCAATACATTACTATCATGCTGCATTACTATCAAGCATGCATTTATGTTAATATCAACTTGTTTTCTTTGCCTTTTTTGGGATTTGGAAACATTGCATCTTGTGTGTTATTTTGACCATTTGAGGTTTTCTGCAAATAAATGATCTAAATGACAATATGTTGTTGGTAGTTTATAGAATTAAATAACAATGTTTGTTGTACTCAAACACATACCTATCCATAGAAAAATCAGAAAAACTGAAAATTTCGAAGTGGTCTCTCAATTTTTGCCGCGGCTGTATGTCCTTATGTTTTTCATCACAGAATGCCAGCTCTGAATACAGTATGTAAAGCGTTTTTTTTTTCGTATGGGAAGTGTTTCCCATGACACTCGTAGAGGGCCGCTCTGTCAAAACTTACATTTGGGGTTCTCAGACGGACTGTGAAAGAGGTCATGAGAGTCATTGTTCACTTACTAATGACTCAAATAAGCATCAGCTGATTTAGGACAGTGATTCATTAAACTTTTAATCGTACATAGAGCCCTTAAGTGCAGTAAAATATTTTATACATGCGAGACGTGATAAAATATACACTTCTGTCTGTCTGTTTGTGGTCGCTTCCATGTTAACATTATCTTTAAATTTCGAGGGATGAAATGGTAATATGGATTTGAATTAAATCATATATTATCATCATGTTTTGTCAAATATCATCCATGTGGTTGTGCTGCATGTATTGTTATGCAGAAGGAATGCAGGGACAGGTGAATGTCAGTGGATAATGTCATCTTATACTGTATTTTTGACAAACGCAAATCCCTATTGATGACGAATAACATTGGGGAATTTCTTTACAAACTGGATGCTGTTAAAACGCTAACCCACCGCATACACCCACTTGTGTCACCTACTTGTGGACTCTACTTTCATAAGTCAATGGGGGGGGGGGGGGGGGGGATGTGTTTTAATGTATGTTTGTTTCTGGTTGTCTTGTTGGATGTGTTGCTGGGATTCTGTTGGTCAAAATCCTGTGGATCCCCAGGTTCCCCGTCCGTCCCAATCTTTGTAATGTTGTTAACAAATAATGGTGCAAATTGAGGCCTCACCTGGCGTGACTCTGGCTTGCCATATCGCAGATTCGTGACAAAGTGTTCACAGTTCCTCTCGAACACACTGTAGGGCAGTAGCTGGCCCACCATTCTCTCAGCTCTCGCTGCAATCTCTCCGGGAGAACGAGGCTCGTAATCTTCGTCCAGGAGGTTGTTGACTTGCCAGTCATCCTTTCCCACTACCTTCCACAGCTCATCCTTTTTCACGCAAGCTCTGTTATTCCCCAAAGACGTCGACTGTGGAACCCAGCACCCGGTTGTTCACCTAAAGGGTTGTGCAGGTTGTTTTCATTATTTCATTTAAAGATTTATATAGTCATGATTGTCCCTCTAAGACAAGGAGACAAGGGAGGGAGGCACACATTTCTAACATCACCAGAGCTCACCCTGCCCACTAGCAATCGTAAGTAATGGATGCCAACTTGCAGAGTTCAGCGTAGAACGTTGAGTGAAAATTCCCTCCCGAAGCCTCATACAGAATCGGTAGCGCTGGGCTATTGGTCTGCACCTGAGGCTCAGCAGTATCAAACTGGAGCTTTGACTGGTATAGTAGGCCTAGGTCACTGGTTGAGCCCTGAGTGGCGAACTAGCGCAGGATGACCTCAGTTACAAATATTATGAACAAATGTTAGCGATTGGATAAAATTAGGACACGTTTTTCAAATTTCACCCGATTTCACTCCTCCCTCCACTAAACTATTACCAGGATGGCAGCTCCTGACTGATATAATGAAAGTACGTTTGTAGTACGATGGGAAGGGTAAAAGTAGAGATTCTATAATTTTAATTATACGGCCCTCTAGAATGTTGCGAGAGCTTCCATTCACTTTCAATGGGCGTCCCCAACGTTCGTTGGTCAACTATTTTTTGATAGTATCCGCTAATAATGACCCCTGCCAATGGCAACGGGTTTGGTCCGCCTTTGCCGTCGGGGGGTATTATTCACCTCATCTGGAAATATTTTCCTATAGTCACGTGTGGACAATACATTATCCCTGACCTATCATATATATGTATTGCATTACACTACATTGCATTTGACAGACGCGTTATAACCAAAGCGACTTTCAAAAGAGGACATAATCATAATCATATTTATTGATATCTTATCCAGTCTCTCTGGTAAAACTAGGCTAATGGATCTCCCACGTCCTCATCCATGACAGACATGGCATCTGGATAACATGAGGCCTACCTAACAGACATGGCACCTGGATTACATGAGGTCTACCTAACGATAATCTGGATTACACAAGGCCTACCTTACCGATTTGACATCTGGATTACATGAGGCCTGGCTAACTGATTCGTGAATCGTGATATCGAGTACAAGATCGTCTCGAATCTGCCAAAGTGGAGAAATCGTATAGATCGTCTTGCAGTTTACTTTCAGTATCAGAGTGATGTTTACTTACTTGTGTTGTTGTCTTCACTTATATTCTTTGCATTAGGCCTATTGTATTCTAATTGTGCACTTTATGAGAGTGTCATCAGTTGTTTTTTGTTGTTTTTATGTTTTCGAGGATCGTGATAAAAAAATCGAAATCGAGATTTTAAGTTAAAAAATCGCGACATGACATTTTTGCCATATCGCCCACCCCTAGGTCTACCTAACGATAATCTGGATTACACAAGGCCTACCTTACCGATTTGACATCTGGATTACATGAGGCCTGGCTAACTGATATGGCATCTGGATTACATGAGGCCTGGCTAACTGATATGGCATCTGGATTACATAATACGTAACCACACATTTGGCCTACTTGGGGACTGTCCTTGTACCTAAATAACCTGAAGTTGAGTTTCCTTGGATAATAACAGTGTCTGCTAAGAGTATATAAACAAAAAAGAACATAACTCAAGTCAGATTGGTGTTGTTTACAAATGTATTATAGGAGGTAGTGGCGGATCTAGTTCAAAAGTATTAGGGAAGCTGAGGTAGGGCCAATGTATTTTTAGGGGGGCACATATAATGTCAGCACATGTCAATATTTTACAAATTAATGTTACTGTGCACTGTTAATGTTAATGTGCACTGTGTAATAATTTCAGCAATATCTTTCCAGAATTCATGCCCATTCACAAATGTTACATTTTTCACGAATATTTACCACCCCCATCAAATTTTCATTATGCAATTTAACGTTTCATACATTGAATTTTCATTTCAAATTTTGACAAAAGGCAGCACAGTTTCAATGAGCAGCATAGTTGCAATACCTACTCTAGCTAACATCCTACACAGTGCACCTTTAAATCATGGGATCTCGAGTAGACGGGGCATAACAAAGGCCAGAAGATATTCTACAGCAGGGGTGTCAAACTCAAATTGACTGAGGGTCAAAATCAAAATCTGGAGCGAAGTCGCGGGCCGAACTCCACAATTATTTTTAAAAATGGACTAAAATTGTGCATGCATGCATTTCATACTCATAGTTACATTTCATATACACTCTTTCCCATCATATTTGTTAGTTCAAATGTGTCTACACATCCTGTGACACAGCAAATTTCATGTTCAAGTCATATTACACTATGCATTGATGGTGTATGTGGGCCAACTACAATAGACATTTGAAATGATCTCCCGGGCCGGAAAAAAAGGGCTCTGCGGGCCAAATTTGGCCCCCGGGCCTGAGTTTAACATCCCTGTTCTACAGTATAGGGGCCTTCTCCCTTCATGCCCCCCTTCTAGAATCGTCTATGCTGGGAGACAACATGCCAGATATCATAGAGGCAAACATCATGACTAACTGACTGATTTACTTACAGTCTGGAGCGAGGTGAATGACATAACCATCTCCGACATACCCAGCCCAGTGCTGGTATACTTCTCTGAAGATCTCAATTAGGTCCCCAACCTCCGGTTTCTTGTCGCATTAAGTTGAGGAAAAAAAACAGGCTGTATGAAGTGAGATTTTGCAGTGAAAAGTAAAAAAAATGATAAGATATATAAAATAATAGTTGAATTGCATCATTACCAGAGTTGCCGCCATGGTGGTCCGTGCTGGTGTTTTGAAAAGAGTGTTTTGTTAAGACTGCTTTTAATGGTACTTCAGTTTTCTTTGCGGAAAGCTATCATGTTACGGAATAGGCCTGAGTTCCAAAGTTCCAAAGACCATAACCTACTTGGCGGAAGTAATGAATAAATAATGGGTGGGTCCAGCTGTGAGCTTTTCTGTCTCACAATCACTGCTTAAAGGCAAATGACACAGGTTTTTCTATTTTAAAGCCCTGATGAAGGTCATTGCAGACCGAATGAACCATGTTGGAAATTTCAATGTGTTCTGCAAAGAACTAGCTCAGTTTAATTAAAAGCTTCTTTTTTTAAAGATATTTTCTTGGTCTTTTTGGCTATTTATGACAGGACAGTGAAGGTGGTGACAGGAACCGAGTGGGGAGAGAGAGGGGTAAGAGCCGGCAAAGGACCCAGGCCGGGAATAGAACCCAGGTCAGCCGCATGGCAGACGAGTGCCCCACCATTTGGACACGGCAGGGCCTAATTAAAAGCTTTTTAGCGAAGAGTGCTTTGGATATCTTCAAAATATTGTTCCAAATGACACAAGGTCTTGGCTTGCACTGATATCACTTGTTCAGCTTAGAATGCGGTATGTCTTAATAATTACAACAAGCCCAGACGTTTCTTAAGATAAGGGATTCATCAATAGCTTTGGAACAAGCCAATTTTGGGCTAAATTCTTGTTTCTTGTAAATGAAACCTGCTGCTGAATACTATCCTGGTCTGCATTTCTGTAAAGCGTAGTTGTTAGCAGTTACCAAACTTCGGTAGTTGCCAATGGGAAATTACATTGCAACCAACAAAGTAGCTAACATACAGTATATCACGAAAGTGAATACACCCCTCACAGTTTTTCAGATTTTTGAGTATATCTTTTCATAGGAAAGCATTACAGAAATGTTACTTTGACACAATGATAAGTGACCTTTTAACAAGATATTTAACCGCTTAAATTTATTTTTCACTCAGAAAAAAACAAAGTACAGCCATTAATGTTTGAACATGTACTCACAAAAGTGAGTACACCCCAGATTAAAATCCGGTAGAGAAGGGGCTGTGTTGGCTCGAATCGTCTCGAAATGAAACGAAATGAAAAGGGAGGTCATCAGTGTGTGTTTCAACCTTTCTTTGCATTGAACTTTTACATTTTGAGTATGCATCTGGCTTAAATAGATTGGTGTGAGATTTGAATGCAATCCTATGGAGAATATCATGATCTGCTTGAGTAGTCACAGTGCATGTTGACATGCATGTTTCTTTTAGGTGTATTTCAGATTGCCAATGTTGACAGCATTCATGCATCCCCAAACCATGTCAGTCCCACTACCATGCTTGGCTATTGAGAGGATACACTTTTTTGTAAAACTCACTTGTTTACCACCACACATGCTTGACACCATCTAAAGCAAATTTGTTTATCTTGGTCTCAAGAGAGATGAACAGACCAAGGATATGGATCACTGGGACCATGTCGTGTGATCTGAAGAGACCAAGATAAACAAATATACTTTAGATGGTGTCAAGCATTTGTGGTGGTAAACAAGTGAGTTTTACAAAACAAGTGTATCCTATCAAACTCCAAGCATGGTAGTGGGACTGACATGGTTTGGGGATGCATGGATGCTGTCAACATTGGTAATCTAATTTATATAGCACTTTTAGACAGGAAGAACTGACCTAAGTGCTGTACAGTGTCAAACTGAAATACTAAGATACTAGAATAAAAGCAGGACAAAGTGAACAGCAAGAATAAACACATAAGATACAGAAGGCAGCCCACAGTGTAATAAAAAAGGCAAGATAAACTAATATGGATAAAAAGATTTAAAAAAGAGCAACTCCTCAACCAAACCATGGTTGGCAATACTTGTTAAGTGTTAGCTAAGTGCAGGGTGCGATTTGTCAGCAAACCAGAAGGGTGTTTCAGATTGCAAGCAATATCAATGGAGTTACATTAAACTATGATTAAAATCACGTAGAAAAGTGACAATATCAAAACCACAAGAGAATCCCCCCCACACACAAATTGCTCCCTGGCTAAGTGTAATGCATTGTACTATGTGGTAGCCTCTGAGTGCAGATGGGCCTGCTGGCAGGTCCGTTCACACGTTGCTGGAAGACTCAACTACATCATAATAACATTGCTATGACATTACCAAGAGTCATAAATAAAAGATTAAGACTTGGACATTACAATTTTGAAGACAACAAGGTTATAAAATAGGTTCTGTGCAAAGGGGTTAAGGCTGTCTTAATGTTGTGTCGTTGTCGTGGAAGTCTCTGAAAGTGTTTCTAAGCATGTAATAGACCGGACGCCAACACATTCTGGACCATTTGTAATGTTTATTATTGTTTATGCATGCAATGTATTTGGTTTTATGTTTATTATTATTATTATTATTATTTACTAAGCAATGAATGAATATTTACTTGTCTGACCAAAGTACAGTAAGTTTCACAGCTAAAGATGTTTATTGCTGGAAATTCAAAAAGACAGACAGAGAGAAGATCACATTTGTGAATTGACAACTAAAATCAGCAAGTAAACTACTAAAAAATGACATCCTTTACCTTTAGGCAACTTGTTTTTAACAATTCAAAGTCTTGCAGTCAACGCCTGCTCTCCCTCTCTTTGCGGCCTGCTAAAAACAAAGCTGTTGCTGCTGCAGTGACTCCCAGAACAGCCACCGCTGCCACACCACCCACCAATGCAGCCTCCGCAGCGGTGCGCACCTGCAGGGAAATGCACATTGATGGAATCAGGAGCCTATTAATAGGTGCAGATACATAGTTCAAATCGGTCGGCACTCAATGCATTAAAACGTCTTGTGACCAGTTAAGACCAACACAGACTACAATGTAAGCAAGGTGATGATTGATATTAGAATGTTAGTTTGTTATTAAGTAGAAATACACAACAATGATTAGAATAACGGTCCCTTGTGAAACGTGGTCTACTTAAAATGTTTCAGCTGCACCTACAGCTATAGGAATCACCAGACGGTGAAATTAAGGGCTGAAAAACAAGTTCCATGCAATATGTTTGTTCTGTGTTTCACTTATCGCAATAAGCACAAAGCAAATTAAGATACAGGTATCTCCAAAAGTTAATGATAAGCACAGCACTTAGCCTATTAACCTGAGTTCATTTCAACACCTCAGGTTTGATGAGTCAGCCTCAGGGGTGTGACAGATTGGTGTGTTGACTGCCTTAACAGTAGCCTGGGAACTCCCATACTGCCTTTAGTTCTACACAATCGTTTCGATCTGAAAGACAGTCTGGCGAGGATGACTCATAACGTCCAAAATCATGGGCCCTGTGTCATAATGGCCAAGCATTCCGACCTTAACAGTTTCTCTGCCCAATCAGAGGGCAGTGTGTCATAATAGCCAAGTATCTGCCCCCTACGGAATAGGCAACTCCCCAGACCCATTGAGAGTAAATAGGTGAATTTTACACTCATCTGTGATAACCACAATGCTAATAAACCCCTAGCCTATAGGTTTTTTGAAGTAAAAACGTTCACATTAGACGCCTCACAACGGCCGCCATATTTTTTTTTGTCACCTTGAAAGTTCCTGAAATACCAGATTGCAGTTAAAGGATCAAAGTGAGGCCTCACCTGGCGTGATTCTGGCTTGCCATATCGCAGATTCGTGACAAAGTGTTCACAGTTCCTCTCGAACACACTGTAGGGCAGTAGTCGGCCCACCATGCTCTCAGCTCTCACTGCAATCTCTTCGGGAGAACGAGGCTCGTAATCTTCGTCCAGGAGGTTGTTGACTTGCCAGCCATCATCATCATCATTTCCCACTACCTTCAACAGCTTCTCCCTCTTGACGCGAGCTCTGTCATGGCTCAAAGACATTATGCTGTTGACCCCAGCACCTGGTTGTTCACCTATTAGGGTTAAGCAGATTGACACAAATGTGGTCAGGATTGTCCCATTGAGACAGGTGGGATAAGGAATTCCTATTAAAATCAACCAATAAACCAATAGTCTCTAGTTATCTAAAAGCTTCTTTCTACTACTGTACAATATGCAACAGCCCGTGATTTAAAATATTAATTTGTTGAATTGAAAAAACCTATATAATCTCAGTGTAATGTAATGATTGATGAATAAAAAAGGGTGACCTCTGTTGAAGTTTGAATTGTGTGACTCCCTTCCTTATCCCACCTGTCTCAATGGGACAATCCTGACCACATTTGCGTCCACCCGACATAAAGTGGATACCAGAAAAGAACCAAAATGTAGTATCTATGTCTAGAATATCTCTGGTTTGAAATGAGACAAACTAGAGATATTCTAGACATAGATACGTCATTTTGATTCTTTTCTGGTATCCACTTTATGTTGGGTGGACGCCCCTTTAGGAGACCTTTGGTTAGGAAACCTTCAGAGTCCTGAGGTTGAGAATAAATGAAGTCCCCTTAGCGCTGTAGATGGCGGTAGCGCATGTCTTGTGCAAACACCTCAAAAAGAAAAGAGGAAGGAGGGGACAACACCCCCTTAGGAGACCGAACTTGAGCACACACTTCTGCATTGAGTGGGCATGCTTTGATTCCTCTTGAGTAAAATTCCATCCTCTTTGTTTACAACATCAACAGAGGTCACCCTTTTTTCATTCATTAATCATTACATTACACTGAGACTATGTAGGTTTTTTTTTTTTTCAATTCAACAAATGAATATTTTAAAATCATAGGCTGTTGCATATTGTACAGTAGTAGAAAGTAGCTTTTAGATAACTAGAGACTATTGGTTTATTGGTTGATTTTAATAAGAATTTTGATAAGATCGAAATGATGACTAAACATCATTACATTACAGGGTATTTGGTATTCTAGATACCATTTACTGCTTCTGTAATAACATTTTTGAGACAAAATAAATCATTGGATTTTACTTTGACTAGTTTGCCTTTTTCCTTCTTTGGTTGCCTTTTTCCTTCTCCTTAAAGAACACATGATAAGGGGCAGCCCATATTTAACCGGGGACACATATAATGGCAACACAGGTCAATATTCCACAAATTCATTTTTAAATCATGCTGTTGCGTACAAGGGCCCTATCAGGGGCCATGAGAAATTCTACAATACAGGGGCCCTCTCCCACCCTGTCTCCTTCTAGAACCGCCTATGTCTGGAGGCAACATGCCAAATGCAAACATCACAACTAACTGACTGATTTACTTACAGTCTGGAGCGAGGTGAATGACATAACCATCTCCGACATACACAGCCCAGTGCTGGTATGGTCCTCTAAAGATCTCTGTCAGGTCACCCATCTCCTTGTCACACTGTAACAAGTTGGTTCAACAAATAAAAAAATCATAAAATAATAATTAAAAAAAACAAGAAACAGAGATCTTTCTTTTTCGGTAAAACAAATGCAAAATAAACATAAATAGGAAATTGAGGTTAAATTTGATCATCACCTGAGTTAATGCCATAGTGGTCCGTGCCGGTGTTTTGCAAAGAGCGGTGCGTTGAAACTTATTTTAGGTCGATTTTTTTCTTTCGCTGTGGAGAATTAGCAATCGTGTGATGCATGACAATCAGAAGTATAGAGACTGTATACTGCTTCATATAATAATAATGATAGTAATAACAATAATAAAACTAATAAAGTTATTTTCAAAATTTCCACTTTGTAGGAGTTAAGAAATAAAAATGAAAAAAAAAAGAATGGCAACCAGTGTCAGGTGTTTTGTAAACGTTCACCCTTTCTGAACTTTCATTCCATGTCTTGACATATTATGACCAGGTCCATACAATGACAACAAATACCCTAAGAGGTATCATGGAGAAAAAGATCCCCGTATTTCAAATAAAATACAATAATCAACAAACTTACTTCGTTCAGTAATCCTGAGTGAGTGGCCTCGATGCCTCTTAACATACTGTATCTACGAAGCACCACAGAGGAAAAATAAATAAAGAATGGGTGGGTCCAGCTAGCTTTTCATGTCTCACAATCACAAACCTATGCTTAAAGACATATGCCACAAGGTCTTGCAATGACCACTTGTTCAACTTTTAAAAAAATCTCTCTTGATAAAATAGCCCATGCTTTTTAAAGGTATGGGTTTGTCAACAGCATGGGAACAAGCCAACTTGGGTTAAAGCATTGGAGCGAGGAGGGTCATACTTAGTAACTAGTGTGGAGGGATAGTGCTTAGTAACCAGTGTGTAGGAAACCTAGTAACCGGTGTGGAGGATAGTGCTTAGTAACCAGTGTGGATGGATAGTGCTTAGTAACCAGTGTGGAGAGATAGGCCTTAGTAACCAGTGTGGAGGGATAGTGATGATTAGTAACCATTGTGTAGGAAACCTAGTAACCAGTGTGGATGGATGGTAGCCAGGCCTTGCACTGCCCTCCTAGTGACGCAACAGCTTCAGCGTTGCTACCAGTCAGGTCAAGAGTGCAAGTGCAAGTACTTTCTGAGTTCCCGCAAATACGGGAACTCCTCCCACTTTGTTGGAAAGCAACCAATCATTAGCAAACAAGGGGAGGCCATTTGGGAAATGCCGTTTGGATAATGTTAATTGTTATGCTCTTGGTCAGACCAAGTATCGAAGAGATTTGAAAGTTGGTGACAATCAGGCTAGATGGATGGTGCTTAGTGACCAGTGTGTAATATGGGGGAGGGGTAGTGATGAGTAACCAGTGTATGATATGCAGCTCAGGTCTGCAGTAAACCACTCTGTACTGTATGTTCAGGTCTGAGCTAGACACTGAACAAAGACTGAGTGTATGTCTCAAAATATTCACTTTTCTCTATAATAGTCCACTGTAGGGTGTGAGTTATAGTGTCCATTTCAACAACCTCCCGTCCTCTCCTTCTTGTGGCCTCACAATGCGAGGCAAGATGTTGTTGACATAGAAGTTTTATCAATATGGTGAATTCAGCTAAATTGGGCCACTTTGGGTCATTCACTAATATGCGAAACAAGTGGCCCAATTTAGCTGAATTCACCCCATATCTTGCAAAAGCTCAATTCAAAGGCCATGTTCTCATTTATTATCTCATTCTTATTTTCTTGGAAATCATCATGGTAAAGAACTGCACATCTTGGATTGAAGACGTGGGTGGGAATTACTGCCCCCTGGTGGAAAACAAGACGCATAGCTCATCATCACGGTAGGACAGGTGCAGAGGTGGAAAAGCCCGGCGGCGGTCACATGTTTGCTCCAGACAGTTCAATGAACCATCTGATCTTACACGTAATTATTACCACATCCCTAAAACCAGGTTTATGAGCCAATTAGTGAAATCGCCTGCGTTAACAGCACCGGCAGAAGGAAAACCTTAAAAAGGTTCCTCTGTCAGTTCAGTTTTGAAGCCTCTGGTCATACTTTGTAGGATAGGGCTACTGTAGTACTTCACGGTAGAATACTCACATAGCCTAGAGAATATGCTGCCTATTGCCTCTGGTAAACTGTTACAAGAAACATTCACATGACATTGTGAGGATTTTATGCCTTAGATCAGGGTGGGGAACCTTTTTCATTTGAGGGGCCACTTCAAATTTCTCCAAGGACCGTAAAACTCCTCCGAGGAGTGAACACAAACCAGGATTTTAGATTCCATTATCCAAACTCCCTCCTTCGTGCTCGTGGCCTCGTGATGACGTCGCAAGATGTCGTTGATGACAGAAGTTTAATTCAATCTCGTACAATACAAGCACAATTCAAGGGTAATTGTGTCATTTGCAATCAGATTGTTCAATGGGGAAATGCCCCCCAAACGTTTTTGTGTCTGGGGCAGGCTGACAGTGGGAAAATGTTATTGTTTTCTCCATGGAGGCATCAGGGGAGTCAACAAGCACAAGTCGAGGATGGGAGTTTGTATAATGGCAT
The DNA here is from genome assembly GCF_034702125.1 of Engraulis encrasicolus. Classification (NCBI taxonomy): domain Eukaryota; kingdom Metazoa; phylum Chordata; class Actinopteri; order Clupeiformes; family Engraulidae; genus Engraulis; species Engraulis encrasicolus. The sequence continues at coordinate 41,970,180 of NC_085879.1, forward strand.
GCATGAGCTGTATTTGGGTCAAAGACGTCCAACATGACACTGTCCTTCAGTGCTAACAGATGCTTTTGCTTACTGTAACTGTGAAAAACATGAAATATCAAAACAATACTTTGAAAAGTGAATGCATGAAAGCCAAGCCAAAAAAAAAATCTCTTTTTTTGCATTTACAGTAAGCAAAAGTATCCGTTGCACTGAAGGACGAGTTGGATGTCTTTGACCCATTTACGTAGGAAAAGCACTTCATGGTAATTGGTCTCCATCTTTACTCCATCTCATAGTTATATTCACAGTTTAATGCAAAATCATTGGTTTGACTTAAGGTACAGGATCTTTGAGCTTTGACTGAATAGCAAGCAACAGAAAGTGTGAATTGAGGTGCTGGTTAAACATATGCAGATATTTTTAAATGTGGATATTTTTATACATGTATAAACAAGACGTAGATTAAGAAACAACAACAAAAAAACAGATGACAGGTGCTTTTTAGCCCCCTAAATGGGATCATTTTAAAACTAGTGTTTGTGCATTCTAAAACTCTGTTATATAAACCAGAGGCCAATGTATTAAAAAATATCCGCATATACTGTGCGTGCATGCTATGTGTGCAAACAGAGTCAGTAATTCAGATCGTCTTTATTTTTTAATGGCAAGGCCACATCATCACCGTATTTCCACAAAGGCATGTTCTTGAGCAGTCTAGGTGATCTTAAAGGAACAGTCCATCCCTTTTTGATTTTCAAATATATTCCAGTATTTCAAAGTATGACACATGCATGTGCGTATCATTTTCTTCTCATTGTGTTCAGTACATAGATTTATTGGTAGCCTATTATTAGCTTAGCTTAGCATAATCAGTGGAAGTAAATGGTAACTTTAGCATGAAGCCACACAAGTGATCACTGGACAGAATTAAATTGCCGTTTTGCACTCTGGTGAATTTTACATTCATTTTAAAGTGGTCATAAGTACATTTGATGATGTTTTATTTTGTACAACTTCCATTGCTAACCTTAATATGGCTATACTGTTAAACTAGGGGAAAAAAAGAGGTATCGCACACCAATTAACTCTTCCTTGAGGTGCTGGCTTCTTGTGCATACAAATGTTCAAAGAACATTTTCTTTGCTTCTTTCCATTTTATTTAAACCTGGCAATACAAACACATAGAATCATATGAGCCAGTGATTTTCAAACTGTGGGCTGGGGCCCACCGGTGGGCCCTGAAGGTATTCCTAGTGGGCCTTGAAAAAATTTTCTGAAAATCAAAATCATGTTTTTTGTGTGTATTTTATTTGGTGCCATTTATTTGAGTTTTCTGTTGATTGGGTCAGAGGTGGGCCCCGAACATTTGTGAAAATTTCATGTGGGCCCCATGTTGGAAAAGGTTGGGAATCCCTGATATGAGCAATTTCCTGAAATGAGCTGGAGTGTTCCTTTAGCGCTTATTCCCCCGTGCAATTTGTAGCATATCTACAAAGAGATCCGCCACAGGATTACGTCTTGGCATCATCATGTTACCCAGTACGGCGTCCACGGCTCGTTGCACCTGTGTACAAAACAAAACAAGCAGGAGTCAGTGCATATCACTGCAGCAGCATTGAACAGAACAGTAAGTAAAGGTACAGTCATGTTGGGCAGCCATGGTGTAATGGTTGGGGAGTTGGACTGCAGATCACAGGAATGGGAGCTTGCGTAAATTCTACCAGGGAGACTCAAAGTACCCGGCTGTCAAACTCTTACTAACCAATCAGTGTCACTTTTGACAGATCATACTCGTGTAAACATTCCCCAGGATTGTCAACCAATCACAACACGAGATTGGGGATTTACCAGTTACATCACTTATACATCGTTCCTTCTCAGCCAATGAATCGCATTCACGTCTTTTTAAAAAAGCTGTCACTCATTCAGTTCTCTGCTTTCAATCAAGCCAACTTCGACGCCATCTCCACCCCTCCATTCCACCGTCACCAGTCGTCCCCGTCTGATAGGGGGCAGGCTACGCCCGCCTCCATCTCCGCTGGAGGATATGCCGTCCTACCCTGAAGTTCAACGAGAAGACGGGAACCTATGCCAAACAGATTCATACATTGTTTTAACATGTCTAATTGTTCAATAAATGTTAATAACGTTCATTTGCCTCTCGAGTCTTCATGGTAGAATTGCCGGTTCAATCCCCGCCCTTACCATTCCCTTCCTCCCTCCACGGCTGACATGCAGGTTGAGCAATGTACCTTACCCAATACTGCTCCTAGGACTGTAACCAATACCCTGTAATATCTGCAAGTCACTTTGGATAAAAGCGTGTTAAGTGTAATGTAATGTATCGGTGCATAAAATATGGGTCTCGTGACTAATACCCATGGAATTTCTTTGTATTGTATAGCCTACTGTAAAAAAAAAAAAAACACTAACTACATCAATCTTTTCTGCTATTTTCTTTCTGCTGACAACAGTAGCATTTACATGGGCATCAACTGGTTTAGACGAACTGTTTATGTGGCTGCGACGATGTATTTTGGTTGGACCAAATATCAGTTTATTATCCCTACTAAATATTAATGAAAAGACCAAAATTGTGAATAAATCACATACATTTTGAAAATTAACTAAAATTAAACTCTAACTTTAAACCAAATCATTTTTGCCAACTACAAAATGGTGAATTCACCTACTGTAATATACATCTCTCACCTGGCGTGACTCTGGCATGCCATATCGCATGTTTGTAGCAAAGTGTTCACAGTTCTTCTGAGCGACTCTGTAAGGCAGTTCTTGGTCCAGCATGCTCTCAGCTCTCTCTACAATCTCTTCTGGAGAAAAAGGCTCATATCGTTCGTCTAGGATGTTGTTGACGTTCCACTTGTCTGTTCCCACCACATCCTGCAGTTTCTCCTTCCTCACGAGAGCTGTGTTATACGCCACAGACATCAACATGGCAGGTCCACCACCTGCCTGTTCAGCTGAAGAGTGACACAATGCAAACGTTAAGGTAAGTCTTGTGTCATGTTTTAACAGCAATAATACAAAGGTTTAAGTAACTCATGGGCTCTTTAAATAATCACACTGAATATTTGGGGGCATCAGTGACCTAATCAGTGATGTATAAGACTGGGGGAGTGGAGTAAAGTACAAGTAGTGTTCATTATCACCACTATAACTATTCAACATTGCAAGTATACATACTAAATTCATTATAAATATGTAGTGAGGTAAAAGTGCAAGTAATAGGGGGAAAAAAAATCCCAATTGTACAGATACTACCTTTTAGTACTTAACTTGAGTACTTAGTTCTAATTTGTTACTACACAACTGTGGACCTAATGCTTTCTAGGGCTGGGTTCAAAAGATCGATCTGCGATCCAATATCGATTCACGATTGAAAATTGCGATATCGATTCACAACTTTGTGGATCGATCTTTTGCCGATGATTATAGGCGCTATTTTCTCAACCACATCCTGTAGCTCTCTTTCACATTCATGTAGGCTACATGCACAAATACACACGGCCTGTTCAAGTAAATAGTGCCAGTCTTATCCCACCTTTCTCTCTCATACCAAGTTTCCTGCTTGTTTCTTTCATACCAAGGTATGTCATGTTTGTGTGGGCATCAAATGCTGAGATATTTTGGTTTATATAGCCGGTCTTAGAATTCTAGACATAAATGGGTTAAAGTGACAACCCAGCAATACAGAAGATCGATATCGAATCGAATTGAATCGGATCGTGGATCGAATCGGATCGTGACCTTCTGGATTGGAATCGAATCGATCCAGGAAATTTGGATCGATTCCCAGCCCTAATGCTTATGGGCAGTTAGGCACAGTCACAGGGAATATGTGTCCTGGCTGTATTATGGTAAGAGTTACTGTTAATAGCTGTAAGACCTTTGGTAGCAAGTTGTTTGAAAATGCAATCTCTTGTCATAGAGAGAAACATGGGGACATGTGATGACTTAAACCTGATGTTGATAAAAAATAAAAGAATATAAATAAAGGGGATTTCAAAAACTTAATTTACAGTCAGTGTAAAAAAGAGGCAGAAAAAAAATATCCATGTACTACACGTGCAACAACTTCTGATTGACTGATTGCTCATAAGCTACTTACTTGTTGGAGCGAGGTGAATGACATAACCATCTCCGACATACACAGCCCAGTGCTGGTATGCTATTCTGAAGATCTCAATTAGGTCTCCTGGTTCCTTGTCATAATAAAATAAGTTTTTTAATGGAGACAACATGATAACTAAATTGAATAAATAAATAAAGACATAAATGTACATACACACTGCACATGCATGCATATTCCTATATACATAGGGCCTACATAGGCTACATAGTACAGTACACACATACATAAATAAATACATGCATGCATGCATACATATATACATATATACGTACATATGAACATACATACGTACATACATCCATACATACATACATACAGCTTAATTATGACAACTTACAGGTGTTGACTCCTGTGCGATCGCTGCCCGTACAAGGTTGTGAATCAAGAGATGTGGAATATTCATGGTTTCACTTCCGCTTTCTGTTTAAAATAGTATATGATGCCATGCATGATATCAGTGGGCAGACTATTCATAGTTACTATTTGAGTAGAAGACATCTGGTCAGCAAAAGTATAGCCTGATTATCATCGACTTTCAAATCTCTTTGACACTGGTCTGATCAAGAGCATAACCTGGTTGACCCGCCTCCCTTGGTTTGCTGCCGGCTGACTGGTGTCGGACAAAGTGGGTGGAGTTACCGATTTTTCTGGAGATCAGAAACGATATTCGCATTGCTCTTGGCCTGACCAAAAGCAATACATAAGGTGCTGCGTCACTAGGAGGGCGTGGCCTGGCAAGTAAATTTAGGCCATGATTGTGATTTTCAAGTGATAACATGAGGGCAGGGGCAAACATCCCAGGATCAGAAAGTAAAAACCCTGCCACATATGTTGCTTATGCCAATTCAATGAACCAGCTCATTCTAATGATCGAATGAACGTATTAGCAACCATATACCTGAAATGTTACCAACTGGTTGAAAAAATAGCAAAGATGCCACGAATCAGCTGCAAATGGGTCCGTGTAATGTTGGACTTGTTCAAAATGTTGTGCACCTCTGCACAAGCACAACAGTGCATCTCTCAAAAACAAATTTTAGTGTCAATGAACAAGTCAGAGGCATCGGAATGATTAGTCAATGGCCTTCTTTACACGAGACATTAAATTGAATAAAGCTTAATTCCGCTTTGAAAACATCATGTAAACACTTCACAAATCGGAATTAAATGAAAAAGCGATGTAAATTCGACTGCAGCCTTCAAGAAACAACTAAAGACATTCCTCTTTCGAGAGAATCTACTAGACTAATGCTTGAACTGGCCTTGCCCCAGGGCAGACTCCTGACATGATGTTTAGTTTAGTTTAGTTTGTATGTGTGTGTTTGTGTACTCGTTATTTATTCTTTATGTAGTGGAGCGCTGCTCCTTTAAGGGAAAGTCTGACGCTGCGGCACACGTCACCACGCCGCTCGTAGAGGCTTATGGGAAGTCTCTTCATAAACACTGCCAGTGGCTAGTATTCGGTAAGCCTGCAAAGTCCCCCTTTGCGCGTTTCATCGCCACCGGCGAATGCTGTGGTTGCTTCTCCCCTCGTCGTCGAGAGGAGTGCGGTGTCCAGTTCAGATCGAGGAGATGTGGACCATTTCTTGTCCTCGTGAGTATGTGGACCATCTCTTGTCGCTGTTTATGTGCTAGCCAGCGGCTAGTGGCTAACCGCAGAGATACACCAGCGGCGACGCTACTCAAGCGACAGAGTGTAGCAGCAAGCGATACGAGAGACTGAGGAGACTAGAGTATGTCCGTACAGGCAGAAGGCAAAGCATTCAAGCATTCCCATTGGCTGTGGTCACTGACCTCTATACAGTCATTGGCTGTCGCGGCTTGTCGCCGAACCGCGTCATAAAAAGTTGAAAAGATTTCAACTTCAAATTGTCGCGCTGGTCGCGCAAGTCGCTCTAGTCTCCAGAATCGCTTTTGTCTCTCGACTCAATACAAAGTCAATTACTTCCGTCGCGCGACTCGCTCAGATCGCCGCTGGTGTATTTCTGCGGTAACTTCGCGTCTGCTGTTCTATAGGTTGTGATTCCAACTTGGCGTCTCTTACTTGGCTAGAGTGATCTCTTGCTTCTCCACTGGCAAGGACTTCGGTGGACAATACCAACGGTTACCTTGCGCTTTTCCCGTCTCCTGCACGCCGGTATGTATTATAGTGGGTTAGCTTGTGCCTTTACCCAGGTCTGACTGTTTGTTTTCTTACCATGGTTGCTAACGACGGCCATTATTATGGTTTCAGCGTGTGGTCGCTACCGGCGCCTCGGCCGTGTACCTCTGTATTGGCACTCCGACTGTGAGAATTGCGCTGCGCATCGGTGCACCCTCATCTCCGGGTAAGGTAACCTCTCGGCAACAGAATCGTATGATAGTGGGTGTCCTGCTAGCTTGGCTAACGCTCTCCTCCTCCCTCGCAGGTTGTATCTGTGTGGCCGTGGTCAGACACACCACGCGTTTAGGTGCACGAGCGGCGACTTTTAGCCCCGGTTGTGTGGTGCCTCTGGACGCCGGGAACCCGTATCTCGGCTGCTGCTCCGGCCTCGGGAAATCGGACATTCGTGTGTGTGTGTGCGTTGGCGCGCTTTAGTTCAGTGTGTGTGTGTGTGTGTGTGTGTGTGTGTGTGTGTGGGCGCTCGGCTTGGTGTGAGCTGGTGTGTGAGCCATTCCACAGTGTGTGTGCGTGTGCGCAAGTTGGTGCGTGTGAGTGTGGGGATACCTAGGGGACTGCACTGAGCTGAGCCTCTGGGGTTGGTTTACCTCATGTTTTGATTTTCGTTTTCTTTCGTTTGCTGTGCCTAATTTTCTTTTTTTTTCCATTATTTCATTCAATTATCTAATTTCTTATTTAACTGCATGTGTTTACTGGATTTTGATTTATTTTGCATGGTTTGCTGTGATTTCTTGTTGTTTCTGTTTGCCGTGAATTATTTCTGTTTGTTGTGAACTATTTCTTTACTTTTTCTTTTGTTAATCCTGAGGTGTGCCATTCGCCCTATTGTGTTAGCCGTGCTAGCCCCTAGTGGCAAAGTCTGACAACCTGAGTGTAGGTTCTAAGGCCTTAGGCCTACCAGGTGTGTTGTTTATTGTGAATTAAGGAACATACTTTGGGGCAGGTGTTTACAGATCCGCGGGTGTGGTGGCAGCACACCCACCCCTGCACTTTACTGTTAACGTGAACATACTTTGGGGCAAGTGTTTATCTATCTGCGGGTGATTGCGACAGCACACCCACCCCACTGCACTTTGTGAATTGTGAGTACCTTTTTATATTTTATTACAAAGAGTGAGAAAAATATATTTTTATAACGCAAAGAATAATAAAGATTTGAATTATTAATTGTCACCACTGTCTCTGCCTCCATTGTGCACGAACCTGTGTTTGCCTGGTAATCTATTGTGCGGGTACATTGTGTGTTGGTCCGGGGTATCTGTAACTACCCCTAATTCATTTCCTCCGGGGGCTCCACCCCCGGGGGTGGCGTAGTCGAACTACTTCCTGTAACGGTCTCGCCCACTACATTTTGGCGTAGTCGGCAGGATTGGCATAGGAGCAGAGACACTGGTTTCATTTTTTTAGGTTTTTGTTTTGTCACTCTTTGTAATAGAAATTTGTCATATGGTCAATGGTTGAATGAGTGTATGTATGTGGTTGGTTGAAAGTGAGAGCACCACTGAATAAGCGCTGTGAGTTTGTGTTTTTCCTGTAGAAGCGGAGCAGCAGCCGAGGTTGGGAGACCGCCCCTCTCTCGGGATTTGGACCAGCCATCCCTGTGAGTTTTTGCATTTTCCAAATTTGTCTTGATCGGTTTCCGCAGCATGTCGCGGGACGCACAAGAGATTAGGGATGAGTTGGCTGAGGTAAGAGCCGAGAATGAGCGCTTAAAGGCCTCCCTCGCCCAGCGGGCCACAAGTACGAGCACACTAAATGGTAGCGCCCCGGCAGGGTCCGCTACAGAACGTTTGGTCTTTGTCCCAAGGGAAAAGAAGTGCCCATTGTTTAGGGGAAATGGGGGCATAAGTATCGAGGCGTGGAAGGAGGAGGCGGAGGCATGTATGCGGGCGCGCCATTTTTCTGCTGCCGAGAGAGCCTATTTTCTTTACGATCACTTGGATGGCGAGGCACGGGATGAGATCCGCTATAGGCCGAGAGAAGAAAAAGAAAACCCAGAGAAAATTTTTGAAATTTTACAGGAGCTTTACGGTTGCCCACAGTCATACGTGGCCTTGCAGGAGGCGTTCTTTTCGAGAAAACAGCAAGAGGGAGAGACACTGCTAGAGTTTTCAATCGCATTAATGACCCTTATTGATAAGGTTAGACGAAATGCGCCCGAGGGAATTCTTAACGCTGACGTTCTTCTGCGTGATCAGTTTGTGGAGCATGTTAACGAGGGCGCCTTGCGTCGTCACTTGAAGAGTTTCATTCGGACCACGCCGTTAGCCACTTTGATCGCGGTGCGTAAGGAAGCCATGCGTTGGGAACGGGAGGGCGCCGCCGAACCGCAGCGGCCGCGTAGCTTTTCCTTGTCTTCACTCGATCGCTCCCTTGGGGTCCCTGGTACCTCTTGCGCCGTAAGCATGGATCCCCGTGGTGGGGCGCCGACCAGATCTGATATGGAGAAGTTGCAGGCCGACATGGCGAAGCTCATGGAAATGGTGCAAGATCAACAGGCTCAGTTGCAGCATCTTTCTCGGGGTGCGGCCACACAGGGGGAGCCACGGAGGCGAGGTCGGTATCCTCGGGAGGGACCCCTTGCCTGCTGGCGCTGTCGTGCGGCAGGCCATATTGCTGCGGATTGTGACGGAGAACGAGTGGTGGGGCCCCCACAAGCACCCTCCCGTAGAGGCTCCGGGTTTTCGGAGAACGGGCCCCTCCAACCGAACCAGCCCTCGGGAAACTGACGCCCACCGGACTGAGGAGTCACAGTCCGGGGGGGGCCTCTCTTGGCTCACGTAATGCCCTTGACCCTCCCAATGCCGCCGAGGCGTTACTTTCTAACTGTCCACATCTGCTCGTCCGGATGGGCGGGGTTCAGGTCCCCTGTCTCATTGACACTGGGTCTATGGTGTCCACCGTCACTGAAAGTTTCTTCGCTGCCAACTTCGAATCTTTGGGGCAGGAGCGTTTACGCTCATGTCACTGGCTGCAGCTCCGAGCGGCCAACGGCCTAGAGATTCCTTACTTGGGCTACTTGGAGCTGAATATTGAGCTTTGCGGGAAGAGTATGCCTGATTGCGGTGTTCTGGTCGTTCGCGACCCCCCAGGGGGCACGGCTTCCGTGGTCCCTGGGGTTCTTGGTATGAATGTTATCGGCAAGTGTTATAAGGAACTTTTTGGGCGGCACGGTCCCACGCTTTTCGATCTCCCATCAGTGTCAACTGCCCCTCGACCAGTGCTGAAAGCGCTGCAACACTGTCATCAGGCTGAAATCCGGCCCACCCCCGAGACCAGCGGCGTGGTGAATGTCCGGGGCCGTGCGGGTTCCGGGGGGGACTATGAAGTTGATTCCTGCCACCTGCCCTGAGCAACATTCAGGGCTTGGAACCCTCTTTGAGCCGACGGACCGGGGGTTGCCCGGGGGGTTGCTGGTGTCCCCTGCCTTGGTGCAGGTGACCCGTGGCTTGGTGCAGATCCCTGTAGTTAACGTCGGTTGTACGGACGTCCTGCTGTACCCTCGTACTAGACTCGGACAGGTGAATGCTGTGTCGATCATCAGCTTGCCACGGGACGTGGTGGAGGTCCGTTCCGTGGCCGCCATTACTGACCCTCAGGCGCCTGCCCCGTCGCCTTTGGAGACACAAATCCGCGCAGTGGACTTGTTACCCCTGCCTGCCGAGGAACAGGCTGAGGTCCGGGCCCTGCTTCTGAGGTACTCTTCGGTCTTCTCCGCCCATGAGGGCGACTTGGGTTGCACTTCCCTAATCTCGCACGACATCCCGCTGTTGGATCCAACACCGGTCCGGCAGCGTTACAGGCGCATTGCCCCCTCCGACTACGAGGCCGTAAAAACCCATATCAACCAGCTCCTCCAGGCGAAGGTCATCAGAGAAAGCAGTAGTCCATTCGCTTCTCCCCTTGTTCTAGTCCGGAAGAAGGATGGGAGCTTGCGACTCTGTGTCGACTATCGCCTGTTAAATGCCCGAACTCGGAAGGACGCCTTTCCGCTCCCTCGGATCGAGGAGACATTGGACATGTTGGCAGGTGCCCGCTGGTTTTCTACGATGGACTTAGCCAGTGGGTACAACCAAGTCCCCGTGACAGAAGGTGATCGGGCCAAAACGGCATTCTGTACCCCCTTCGGGTTGTTTGAATGGAACAGAATGCCTTTTGGCCTGTGCAATGCACCAGGTACATTTCAACGTTTAATGCAACGTATGTTCGGCGACCAACAGTGTCATTCCGTTCTACTGTATCTTGACGACATCGTGATCTTCTCGTCCACCGTGGCGCAACATCTACAGCGCCTGGAGATGGTCTTGACCCGGTTGCAGTCGGAAGGGCTGAAGGCTAAATTAGGGAAGTGCGCGTTCTTTAAGCCGGAGGTTCAGTACTTGGGACATGTGATCTCTCAGCACGGTGTCTCTACCGACCCTGGCAAGGTGGAGGCAGTGTCCACATGGCGGCGACCTGCCAATGTGTCGGAGCTCCGATCGTTCCTAGGCTTCGCCAGCTATTATCGACGATTCGTCGAAGGATTCGCAAAGCTGGCCGCGCCGTTGCATCGATTGGTGGCCACCTTGAACGGGAGCCGTTCCCGTCGGCCCTCGGGGCAGCAGTTTCTTGATGCATGGTCAGAGGATTGCGAAAGAAGTTTTGAGGAACTCAAGGGGAGGCTCGTGTCGGCGCCGGTACTGGCGTACGCGGACTTTAGCCGCCCATTTATTCTTGAGGTCGACGCCAGCCATTGCGGACTGGGCGCGGTCCTCTCGCAGGAGGTGGACGGCAAAGTCCGATCGGTGGCATACGCCAGTAGAACGTTAAGACCTACAGAGCGGAATATGAACAATTACAGTTCTATGAAGCTCGAGTTCCTCGCCCTAAAATGGGCCGTCACCGAGAAGTTTCGCGAATATCTCTTGGGCCAGAAGTGTGTCGTGTACACTGATAATAACCCCCTGAGTCACCTCACTACTTCCAAACTCGGGGCGGTCGAACACCGGTGGGCCGCACAGCTTGCATCATTTGATTTTGAATTAAAGTACTTCAAACTCGGGTAAATCTAACGGTAATGCGGACGGCCTGTCGCGGCAGAATCAGCCAGACCAAGAAGACGTGAGTGACCTGGTTCCGGGTACAGCGGTCCCTAGATTGCTGCAACAGGTAGCGGCTCAGGGAGATGGCGGCACAGCCTCTCAGTCCAGTGTCTCGGGGTTATCCCCCGACGCTTTGCCGGCTCTGCGCACTCTGCAAGCAAGCAAGGTTGGTCAGCTGCAACCGGCCGCTGTCCCGGGGGGTAGCATCACCGCCTCTCAGTTGGTTGTTTCGGTGCTGCCCTCCCACCCTTTGCCGGACCTGTGCGCTCTGCAAGAAGGAGACCCTGTTATCCAGCCGATTCTGGCCTTCTGGAAGGCGCGTCGGCGGCCTACTCGTGAGGAACGGGAAGCTCTGTCACCCTTGGCCTTGATCCTGTTGCGGCAGTGGAAACGGTTTGTGGAGAACGATGGAGTCCTTTACCGGAGAGTGCTACACCCCAGTGGCCGTGATGAGTGCCTCCAGCTGGTTTTGCCGGCTGCCCTGCAATCAGAGGTCCTAAACCAGCTCCACGAGCACCATGGCCACCAGGGGATTAATCGAACACTGGAGTTGGTTGGGCAACGGTGCTACTGGCCTCGCATGTTTGCGGAGGTGCGCCGATGGTGTGAAAAGTGCCTTAGGTGCCAAGAGTCCAAAGGGGAGCCTCCTCTAGCCGCCGCGCATATGGGCCACCTACTGGCATCGCGGCCCAACGAAGTGGTAGCTGTGGATTTCACGCTTTTGGAGCCCACGTCGGGGGGGGTGGAGAACGTTTTAGTCATCACGGACGTCTTCAGTAAGTATTCCATCGCCGTCCCCACCCGGGATCAGCGGGCCTCGACGGTCGCCCAGGTCTTGCTTGTGGAATGGTTCTACCGGTTCGGAATTCCTGGTCGGCTCCACTCCGACCAGGGGCGCTGTTTCGAGGGCACCCTGATTCAGCAGCTTTGCGGGCTGTACGGGGTCCAGAAGTCCCGAACCACCCCGTACCACCCGGCCGGGAACGGCCAATGTGAGCGATTTAACCGCACTCTACACAACCTCCTGCGTACCCTACCGGCCTCTCGGAAGCGCGACTGGGCAACTTGCCTGCCGCACGTAACCTTCTGTTATAATACCACCCCGCATCAAGCGACAGGAGAATCGCCACACTTCCTTATGTTCGGCCAAGAGCCACAGCTACCCGTAGACTTCCTCCTGGGCCGAGTTCGGCCACCGGTCCATGGTCGAGTGTGCGACTGGATACAGGAGCATCAGGCCCGGCTTCAAGTGGCATTTGATGGGGCTCGGGAGCGTTTGGCCGCAGCGGCGGAATATCGCAAGGACAGACACGATGCACGGGTGAAGACTGCTGTTTTAGAAGTAGGGCAACGGGTATATGTACGCAACCTCGGCGTGCGAGGTCGAAATAAAATCCAAGATGTGTGGAACTCCCAGGTACACATGGTGGTGCGTACCCCTTCGGAGACCGGAGCCGTGTACACGATCGCCCCCGTCAACGATCCAACGAAGCTGAAGCACGTTCACCGCAGCATGCTGAAAGGAGTGGTGGGCCCCCTGGCCCCCGACACCCCCCGGGGTCGGGCCGACCAGGCGAACCTACCCCTGTCGACTCAGGGGAGCTATCGAGCGAAGAAGATATCCTTCTTGGGGAGCAGGTGGGCGATGCTGGCTTGGGTGTCCCAGCAGAGCCCCATGCACCCCAGGGTGGCACCTCAGGAGGAAACGAAGGGCAGCGTCGGACTTCGCAGGCTTCCCCCAGCAGTTCGGCCGCTCAGCTACCCGGTCGTGGCACTAGCAGCAGCGAGGTGCCCCCACGCCGGACTTCCCGGTTTAACGCGGGACAACACTCTAATCCCCATCGGCTGCCTGGTGGGGCGACTCCAAACTTTTGATGGAATTTTGGATCTGGGAGTGGGGGGGAAGGCGTACCTGCATCGTCGGGCCGACGATTCAACATGTGGGGGGTAGATTGTAGTGGAGCGCTGCTCCTTTAAGGGAAAGTCTGACGCTGCGGCACACGTCACCACGCCGCTCGTAGAGGCTTATGGGAAGTCTCTTCATAAACACTGCCAGTGGCTAGTATTCGGTAAGCCTGCAAAGTCCCCCTTTGCGCGTTTCATCGCCACCGGCGAATGCTGTGGTTGCTTCTCCCCTCGTCGTCGAGACAAGTGCGGTGTCCAGTTCAGATCGAGGAGATGTGGACCATTTCTTGTCCTCGTGAGTATGTGGACCATCTCTTGTCGCTGTTTATGTGCTAGCCAGCGGCTAGTGGCTAACTTCGCGTCTGCTGTTCTATAGGTTGTGATTCCAACTTGGCGTCTCTTACTTGGCTAGAGTGATCTCTTGCTTCTCCACTGGCAAGGACTTCGGTGGACAATACCAACGGTTACCTTGCGCTTTTCCCGTCTCCTGCACGCCGGTATGTATTATAGTGGGTTAGCTTGTGCCTTTACCCAGCTCTGACTGTTTGTTGCTAACGACGGCCATTATTATGGTTTCAGCGTGTGGTCGCTACCGGCGCCTCGGCCGTGTACCTCTGTATTGGCACTCCGACTGTGAGAATTGCGCTGCGCATCGGTGCACCCTCATCTCCGGGTAAGGTAACCTCTCGGCAGCAGAATCGTATGATAGTGGGTGTCCTGCTAGCTTGGCTAACGCTCTCCTCCTCCCTCGCAGGTTGTATCTGTGTGGCCGTGGTCAGACACACCACGCGTTTAGGTGCACGAGCGGCGACTTTTAGCCCCGGTTGTGTGGTGCCTCTGGACGCCGGGAACCCGTATCTCGGCTGCTGCTCCGGCCTCGGGAAATCGGACATTCGTGTGTGTGTGTGCGTTGGCGCGCTTTAGTTCAGTGTGTGTGTGTGTGTGTGCGTGAGGGCGCTCGGCTTGGTGTGAGCTGGTGTGTGAGCCATTCCACAGTGTGTGTGCGTGTGCGCAAGTTGGTGCGTGTGAGTGTGGGGATACCTAGGGGACTGCACTGAGCTGAGCCTCTGGGGTTTGGTTTACCTCATGTTTTGATTTTCGTTTTCTTTCGTTTGCTGTGCCTAATTTTCTTTTTTTTTCATTATTTCATTCAATTATCTAATTTCTTATTTAACTGCATGTGTTTACTGGATTTTGATTTATTTTGCATGGTTTGCTGTGATTTCTTGTTGTTTCTGTTTGCCGTGAATTATTTCTGTTTGTTGTGAACTATTTCTTTACTTTTTCTTTTGTTAATCCTGAGGTGTGCCATTCGCCCTATTGTGTTAGCCGTGCCAGCCCCTAGTGGCAAAGTCTGACAACCTGAGTGTAGGTTCTAAGGCCTTAGGCCTACCAGGTGTGTTGTTTATTGTGAATTAAGGAACATACTTTGGGGCAGGTGTTTACAGATCCGCGGGTGTGGTGGCAGCACACCCACCCCTGCACTTTACTGTTAACGTGAACATACTTTGGGGCAAGTGTTTATCTATCTGCGGGTGATTGCGACAGCACACCCACCCCACTGCACTTTGTGAATTGTGAGTACCTTTTTATATTTTATTACAAAGAGTGAGAAAAATATATTTTCATAACGCAAAGAATAATAAAGATTTGAATTATTAATTGTCACCACTGTCTCTGCCTCCATTGTGCACGAACCTGTGTTTGCCTGGTAATCTATTGTGCGGGTACATTGTGTGTTGGTCCGGGGTATCTGTAACTACCCCTAATTCATTTCCTCCGGGGGCTCCACCCCCGGGGGTGGCGTAGTCGAACTACTTCCTGTAACGGTCTCGCCCACTACATTTATAAAAAAAAAAATATATTTTTTTTTTTTTAAAAACTAACCCCTCTTTGCAACTGCACTTATTCTGTATATCTCCTGTGCACTTTGTATTTGCTTGTGATGTTGGCTTGATAATGTCCTCTTTTGAAAGTCGCTTTGCGTTATAAAGCGTCTGTCAAATGCAATGTAATGTAATGTAATAATGATATATTTAATTCTGAATTAACAAGTCCGACAGGCGGACAACAGATGCGTCCGTCTATGCCCGTTCTGAACCTTTTTTGCCCAAACGCCCCCTTGGCCTCCTCATAACCTGTCAAGGCAATTGATCAATAAGCCTACCATGTACTGTATAAGCCTGGATTTGAAAAAGTACCATAGGATTTCAACAGTGTTGGGCAATTTACTGAAAAACTGTAATGCATTGCTGATTACATGTTACTGTCTTTTCAAAATAATCCCTTACACTACATTTAGCAATGTGGGGACCTAAGGCGAATTTAGCTTAGGGGGGCCATCGGTCCATCCCATATCACATTTTTTTTAACATAAAATCTCTATTTTTGTTAGGCTTTTTTTTTTTTTAAATCACTTTTTTTTTTTTTTTTTTTTTAATTACAAACATAAAAAACAGGCAAACATTACAACCCTTTCTGGACAGATTTCAATGAATAGGCTATTTGCAATTTTGCATAGGCCTACATTAAATAAACTAAAATGTGAAATTCTCTTTTCACTTTAATATGAGAGCAGTGATGTCCCCCCCTCACTGAAGTGTTATTTCATGTGTGAGCATGATGCTGTCACCTATTTGAAGTGACGTTGATGTTGGATTTCATGGAATACTTTTAAATGCCGCTTTGGGAAGAAAACAGAGTAGGCGACAGGTGAACTGTATTTCTGTCAAAACAGTGGTTTGCAGGCGTTTGCGTTTTCACGTGGATATTGTCTTCGTGGACCGTAACAGACAAACCGTAAGTTCCATAAACTAATCAATGAGACATTGGCTACGTGTACATGATGTTTTTAAGTCCGATTTAATAAATGCGATTTAAATAGATCGGATTAAGAGTTATTTTGCGATGTGTATACATGGCACTTTCACTTAAATGCGATTAAACGTCTGGGGAAAATAAAGCATTGCGATTGGACTGAGGACACACGTGCTGAGCGAGCCAAATAAGGCACGGGGGCGTGGTTCAATGCCACCGAGATGCAGGTCATCTTCCCCACGAAAATCGTTGCCTCAGGCGGACTGAAATCACAACATTTCCCCCTTTCTCCCTGGATCATTTACAATGCTACATTAGCTACCCTGTTAGCATAGAAAAACGAGTGGTCAAATGGTAATGTGGAGTAACTTTGTTGTGCTTCATTACTTCGTGGGGCACTTTTACATCAATATATGGAAGCCACAACATTTATAGTCGCTTAGGGACTTTAAATTAAGCAAAACTTTCATGTGAAAATCCACAGGAAGTGCCGCCATGTTTTTCTCACTGGCAAAGAGCACGGTTGGTTTGCACGCATGAGCTCCAGGCCAAAACTGAGCGACTGCCACCTTGTGGACACAAGAGGGAATCACAGGAGGGAATCACAATTCAGAAACGCATCACGGGAGGGAAACACATCACGGGAGGGCGGACGGACGGACGGACGGAGGGACGGACGGACGGACGGACACCAAAGCCTCTTATAGAGATGCGTGGGACGCATCTAAAAACATGTTAATGTGGCCATTGTGTCACTATATGTACAGGTAAGATTAAAGATTGCCACTGTATTGGACTTTCCAACCATTGTGAAAAGTGCATTGATCCCACTTCTTTGCATTGGTGACGCATAGGGCCAGCTATGACTGGGCACAGAACAAAATCATCTGAAAGGACCCTCCTCGGAATGCATAGAATGTAATGTGGAACCAATTCTCTCTCCCTGTTGGCGGACCTAGTGACACACGCTGCTTTATCTTGCTTTACCATATTGAATATGGGTGCAGTGTTTTGGAAGAGCACTTCCAAGATAAATCACACACAATAAGTTGAAGTACAACACATGAACGAGGAGAGCATTTATATTACAAACTGGTTTCCAAACCAAATGCTGTAATTTTGAAAACATTCAATGCGTTCATTTGCTGGAGAATTTTGCAGAGACACCATATCAGCCGTTAAAGCCCAGCAAAAATATTGCTTTTAGGAAAATATGTGAGCTTATGTGGTAATTTAAAATTTGATGTCTAGGCCTATTCACCAGTTGGTTAACATCTGCATTATAACCAAAATTTGCTACACCAGACAGAAAAAAACCCTTGTGCTGCCTTTGCACAACATTGCATTGTTTCTGTGATATAGTGTCAAACCAAATATATAAGTTAGCAAGTACACTTACTCGAATTAAGTAATCCTGAGTGAGTGTCCTGGTGGAGTCTTGAAGTCTGTTAAAGCACTTGAGAGAAATAACAGCAAGAAAGCAAGAAAGACAGAAAGGAAATGAAGTGGGTGGGTCCTAGTGAGGCAGTCAGCTTTCCTGTTTATACTCAGAGAAGGGGTGCAGCTGCAGTACCCTGCTTTTTGCTTTAGTTTCACGTTAGGCCACTATATAAGGGTGTGGAAATAGGGGGAGGGGGGCAGAGTCACATGTTATCCTCATATCAAGTAGGTCCATTGGTGCTGCTTGTTCACAAGGTCTGGAATGTGGTGCTACTAGCACATGCTGATGCCCAATGCTGTTATGGCAGGGCCTTTTTTTGCATATAATATTAGCACCTGTAACAAATAGTCTTGTTCCAGTATGAATGTACACATCTCACAATTAATTATAATTTGTTAAATTACAAATGCACAAAATGCGTTTTTTCACCAGTCCATGACAGCCCATGAACTTTCAGAAAGTTCTGCATGAGATGATATGCCTAGGTTTGGGTTGAAGCCTTGGGGAACATGCAAATACAGTAATAATCAATTTGGATTAGAAAATGTTGAAGGATGTTTTATGTGAAGTAGACATAATTTCAACCTTTTAAAATGTTGTCCCATGCTCCCTTGGCATTGTGATAAATTCAGAGGTGTCAAAAGTAAAAGTAAAAGTAAAAAATAGGAAACAGTTTCCTTCCAACAGATAACTGTGTACTTGTTACGATCAGCTGACTGTGCTGGTTGGATCAAGATTGTGGTGGTTTCTTGTTAGGTTTTTAGTGTTTTTCAGTAACAACACAGTCTATCTACCTCATTAGGTACAATGAAATGGTAAATGTTGTGACTGACAGTAATGTGCTTGTGTTGAACTTACACCATGAATTAACTTTTACTTTTGACACCTCTGGATCAATTTAATGTTTCATAACAAACAACTGTCTTTTGTAGAATGATTAATTAACACCATTTCATAAAGTGTGCCACTGAAAAATATGTGAATGGATGGAGGAGTTTGGTTATAAACAAGATGACAAATTAAAAATATTACTTGTCAGCCAATGAGTGAGTCTTGAGTCAGTCCAGTCATTTTGATTGGATGACTTGCAAATAGAGCTCTTCAGTAACGCGGAAGCATGTAGTAGACTGTAGTCTTTCATGTTAGCATTTAAGGACATCCTGGTTCGTATCGGCTTCCGGCCTCCCATTGGGAATGAATAGGGGCCAGTTTCAAATAAGCTCCGAGTGCAAGCACGCGCTTAGCAAACCCCCGCAAGCTGTCGAGGGTGTTAAAAATAGGCTGTAGGTATGACATGGTTGATCATTTTGTGTCAAACTTCGACATAAATACGATGTTGCGTCCATATGCTAAACCCGGAAACTTTTAGCGACTACAGAAGCGGCGCCTGTATCTAACGTCATGTACGTGCGGAGGGTTGTACCCATGGCAACCAAAGGAAAGCATGTAGTTCGGAAGTTTTAATGATCAGAAAGGGGTTAGCAATATTGAATTAAAATCGTCATGATTTAACATGTGAATACACCAACATGATGATACGATCCGTTCCACTAATGAGAAAGGGATGCGGGGACACGCTAATGTTCGTTGTTGGCGTGCAACTTATATTTTTGCCAAACCTGAATCTCTATGGCGTGTTGCAATGTAAAAAAAATCGCCATAGAACCCGAACGCCAACCGCCGCATACAAGTTGACGTCAACGCTGAAGAGCTCTATTGACTGAATCTATTGCTCAAAGTTGTGTGTGCATGTGTCTGAGAGATACTCTAATTCGTTTATTGGATGCTCTGTGCTGTTATCTGTGCTTATTCCTGATTGTGTGTTTCTGTGTGAGCTTGTGTACCTCCATTTGCCATTTTCCACAGTTGTGCCTATGAGTGTGTATGTCGCTGTTGTAGGCCTAATCGCAAAGGCATGTTCATATCCTTGCAAGTATAGCCACATGTGAGTAATGGGACAACTTTCTATTCTCCTTATAGTCGGGGAGCCAGGATAGCCTACCATGCACCGCCCACAACAAAATGCCACATTACTTTTTTAATCTTCAAGATGTCCTGAATAAGAATTTGAGTGGTAACAGTAATATAACTCACTCTGATTTTTTTCAGACATCTTAACACTATGTAATCGCAGAGGAACTGTATCACTGATGCTGGTTACAACTTACTAAGGAAGATGTTTTGCCTAGCAGCTGTTACTATGCAAATAGGCACACCAGATACAGTGTGATATCTGTAGACTCCAAGCTTTCATATGGTATATCATAAGCTATGATAACCAACTGCATAATTGCTCTAGAGGCTTTAACAGTGTACTACTACATATAACTCATGTACAATATGATGTAAAACAGGTATAGTGGGAGTGAGTTATATTACCGTTACCACTCAAATTCTTATTCAGGACACCTTGAAGATTAAAAAAAGTTTTGTGGCATTTTGTTGTGGGCTATCCTGGCTCCCCGACCCTGGCTACCAGACTATGAACGAATGATGCTGGCTTGTAGTAAAACTTCATTCTTTATGTGATCAGCAAAATACTAGTATTGTGTCTGAGAGATCACAGGATGGGAAATAATAGGCCTACATCACAGGGTGTGTCAACACATTTGGTTCTTCAGTGTTTGTGTTTGCTCTATCAAAAGGCTCACAAGGGTGGATAATGATTCAATTGGCTGGGCCGTGGGTCCAAAGACGCACAGAATCTTTATTTGCTAATTTCAGTCATGAATACAGCAGCAATGAATTCTTCAGCTCCTGTTTTTATTTGTGACATGAAGGCCACAACATTATAGGCATCTGCCACGTCTTATACAGGCACGTTGGTGGTTATGCCCGTACATTACATTACTGTAAGCTACAACACATTTAGCAGACACCATCCACGGTAGCACAGTATGTCAGTGTCTGGAGGTAGAGAGAACAGTAATTGCATTAATTACATTAATGTACAAGTATTACAGACAAACACAGAGTACAGAAATATACAAAGTCTTGGGCAGTGTGTGACAATTTGTGTGAGGAGTTATGGATCAGTAAGCATTAATTATGTTCTGAAGGGTTTCTGGTTACTGAAGGGTTTATCTTAGGTTACTTGAAGGATATACTAAATTTTTAAAAAGGTATTTGATGAGCTTTTTCCTTTATTGATACAGTGAAGGAGAACCAGGAAGAAAGTGGGAGAGAGCCATGAGGGTTGGGAAATGGGAAGGGTTTGACATAGGTCCCCATATAGGCATGTAGCATACAGTATGGTACAGTGTTTTAGCGCTGCATGTGCCGCACACAGCGCCCCCTCAAGGAGATTTCTTGTGGTCAACGTTTCGACCAGGTGTATAATAAGGCAATTATAATCACCCCAAGCCCCACGGCGATCACTGCCACCTGTGGGCAACATAAGCTGGAGTCAGTGCATATACTTATACTGTTCTCAAAATGCTGGGGATAGGGTTAGGGTTGGCTTTCTGTTGAAATTCATGATCAACCAGGCTATCCGTGGTCATCCTGTTCCACTAAGTCACTTTCAATTACAGTTTTTCTCAATTAGTTTGGTGCATTTGTTGAATTTCTCTCATAATTTGCAAAATATAATCAAATCAGTTTCAACTAGAAGTACACTCTGAGAGTGTCTCTCTGCCTTCTTTTTGTTGAGTTAGAAACTGCCAAAAATCGCCCTATCCCACTATGGTGAAGATTTTTTTTTTTTTAATCCTGGATACGGTCACCACCAAAATTGTATCACTTCTTCCTTTTGTCATTTCCACCAACTCATCCACAAAATGTCATCAAAATCCCTTCATAACTTTTTGAGTTATCCTAACAAACAATCAGACAGGCAAACAGACAAAACAATGTGACCAACAACATAACCTCCTTTACTTGGCAGAGGTAACAAATAACCAAACAACCATCAGAATGGTTAGTCATTGTGTCATAGTGTGGACAAGATAGTCAAATGGATTTTTAATGTTGTCAATTGACTATCACATTTTTGAGGGTCTTTTCTGATGTCAAACGTTTAGATTTGATGAGAAATGTTGTAACCTCCACCTTATGTAACATTGATAAAATAAGACTGGACTAGATATACCTGTACATTTAAAGTATGACTCATTTATTGACAGGCACTCTCATTGCAAAATGGAAAAAATTGCCAACTCGAGTTGTAAAAATGCGCCCTCTTAACACCCCACTTTACTTGTCTTGCAGGCCCATGTATATAGAATGTATATGCCCATGTATATAGAATATTTGTAGCAATACACTGATATTGCATAAGTGCACTTACTCTTTTGTATTTTTTTTTTTGCGAAAAATTTGTAATTTTGTGTGGAACATAAATATAGAGCACATAATGGAGTAATGTATACAGGGCAATGTAATGCAGTAAGCTTAATGCTATATTGCATGCCATGCCTGTTTTCTCAGGCATGTTTTCGCATGCCTGTTTTCTCTAGAGTCAATATTTACCTGGGAGCAATTCAGATTATATTTATAGACAAAAATCTAATGGAAATTATACAGTGCTTAAAGTGATACTGTTCCATTTTTGGAAATGAGCTTATTGTACACCTTTCCTTGCGTTAAATGATTGAGTATCACCTTTCTCCTGTACTTTCAACCATTCTCCGAGTATGGCAGTGCAAATTTAACCTCCATGCTAGCAATTAACATTGAATCCTATGAGACCAGCTGGCGGCTAGCTGGTCTCATAGGATTCAGCAGTTGGGAGGTCTACCAGGGGGGCTGTAGCAGGGAATTGTAGAATACCCCACCGTAAAACATCCTTTGGTCAGTCCTCGTTTTTAATTAAAGGTCTTAATTTATGGAATAGTTTGCCCGAAGAATTCAAGGTCAATCACAGTCATGGGTCGTTCAGGTGTCAGATGAAGGAATTTCTAAAAAAACAACCAGATATGTAATCATGTGTGATTCTATGTGTGTGAAGATTTGATAGAATGTGTGTGTCTGTGTCTGTGTGTGTGTGTGTGTGTGTGCGTCTGTGTGTGTGTGAGGGGGGGGGGCAGTTCAGAGTGTTGTGTGCGTGTGGTGATGGAGGAGGTGCAGTTGAGTGTGTGTGTGTGTGAGGGAGTGAGGTGGGTGGCAGTTGACTATGTGTGTATGGGGGGGTGCTATTGTACATGTTTCATCAAATTGATTAATTAGTGGATGAATGAACGAGTGACTGTACATTAATATAGGATTAGGTATGTGTATGTATATTGCCTGTCTTCTTAGATTGAATGAATGCTTGGATGAATGGATAGGTTGTATTTTAAAACAACATTAAAACAGTTTTTTATATTTTACTTTAAAAGCCCTTCTAGGGACGGGCATTGGAAATTAGCCTATGGCTACAAATGCTATGATACTTATCTGTTAGGTTGTTGTACAGCCTACAAGATGTGTATTTCTCCCTACTCAAATAAACCATAACTGAACTGAACTGATTCACTGTTACAGTTTTTCTCAATTGCTTTGGAACATTTCTCAAATCTCGAATTCGCCATTTGCTAAATATAATGTTCATTCTCAAAACAGCTTTAACATAAGGCAAAACAATGGATGACCTGCAAAACTGAGTCTTCAGATCATATTTATAGACAAAAATCAAATGGAAATCATACAGTGCTTAGCACCTTATGACTGCTTGGTAAATCATTTTGGATGTAAAGACGTATAAAATGACCTAGGGCCTAAATGTTTTGGGGGGTGAAACAGTTTCATGTATTCAGTTGCAAGGCGTTTTGAGTGATATGACAAAAGCAATTGATAACATACGAAAAAACTATATACACAACCATTTGCATGGTGGATGAAAGCATTTGCTATATGCTGAAAACAATGAGAAACTAATTTTATCATGTGCACAGGTAACACCATGAAGAAATTGAACAAAAAACTTTTGTGAAATGTTATTCTGCTGTGAGAAATGTACAAAACCAATTGAGAAAAACTGTAAAGGCACGAATAGACCAAGCGCAACATGAGCGAGTCCAACGATGGAACTAATTGACTTTGTATTGAGTCGCGGGAGACAGAAGAGACAAAAGCGATTCAGGCAACTAGAGCGACAGTTTGTAGTTGGACTTGAGTAAAAATTGTTCAAATTAGCTATGATGCGGTTCATTAACAGCCATCACAGCCAATGGGAATGTTGGAGTGCTTGCATTCTGCTTTTACGTAACAGACATTTTCTGTCACTTCTATCGCTCGCATCGCTCTTGCTGCACAGTCCAGCAACTCTCTGACGCTTGTTCTTGCTGCAGCTGGTGTATTCATCGGGTAGCACAATGGCACACCTTGGTAAATCATTTTGCATGTCAAGACTTATACAGTAACCTGTGACCTATGCTTTGTTGGGTGAGACAGTTTCATGTATTCAGTGACAAAGCTTCTTGAGTAACATGACAAAAGCAACTGATAATGTACGAAAAAACTGAGAAATTGTACACAATCAATTGCATGGATATACAAAAGCATATGGGTAACACTTTATTTGTCATGAGCCCTCTCACTCCACCAGTTCACCACCTTAATTAAGCGGGCTTGCAGAGCAAGGCCCGATTCTAGTAATCTCTAAGTCCTGTTTATTTCTTGGTCTTGTGCAGGGCAGTAAAAATAGAAAATGGATCTCCTCCTAGGCCTTTCGAGATAGAGACACCGTTCAAACACTAAAACGACCGGCTCGGCTTGGAGATCATTTCTATTAATAGGCTTGTCCGTGTCTCTTGTCGTTTTCCCGTTTTTGGCGATTTTGTGCAAGCTTGGGTCCCCATTGAAAACAATGGTAGAACCTTCATGAACCAAGGTTCCGCCACTCTAGAGATTAGAGTGTAGGAGGCTTTTTCGGTCATAAAACATCAACACTTTCACCTAGAAGTTTAGTTGATGCGTTGTTAGCGAGCTCTATGGGATGTCTCCAAATTGTCAAAGTTTCATCTCCCAACTCCCAATACTTTTTAAATGGCAGGTGTTTAAAAACGACAGGGCTGGGTCTATGGAGGTTCCCCATTGTTCCCAAAAGTGCCTTTTTCAAGAGGACAGCGCATGTCCCACAAGAGGTCCATTTGTGCCTGAACCGTTTAACCTATAAACTTCATTCAAAGACTGTTAGAGAGATCACATACATGACTCCGATCTGTGCGCAGGACACGTGTCAACTCCTTTTAGTTTTTTACAACGATCTTGTAAAGACAAAAAACTCATTCTCATTCTGCCCTCTGCTTAGAGCACCATATTAACTGTCATTCAGTCAATCAGAACAGGTGCTGCCAATACAGGGTTCCATCTCAACTGTCACTTTCTCTCAACATTCTATTCTTAACGAGCAGCTGCGCAACCATTCTAGAAGTCTATTGTTCAGCTCTTCAATGCAATGTGATATAGTCTTGCTGGACTGTGCATGACAGCCAGCTGCTTGGCTCAATGGGAATGCTGCTGGATTACAGATATGGAGGTTGAGAGTTCGAACCCCACCCGAAGCCATGTTGATTTTCAAAATTATATCATATGCAGTGTTCCTTGGCCAACTTAAAATGCCATGTATGTCATTTAGTATCAATGGCAAATGTGCTGGATTAGAAATATGGAGGTTGGGAGTTCGAACCCCACTCGAAGCCATGTTGATTTTCAAAATTATATCATATGCAGTGTTCCTTAGCCAACTTCAAATATCATGTATTGTATATCATTTAATATCAATGGCAAAGGGGCTGGATTACAGATATGGAGGTTGTGAGTTCGAATCCCGCTCGAAGCCATGTTGATTTTCAAAATTATATCATGCAGTGTTCCTTAGCCAACTTAAAATACCATATATGTCATTTAGTATATCCCCAAAACGCAGAGCTACAACACTTTCAAGATGGCTGAATCCAAGATGGCTGAATTGTTTGGCCCATAACTTCTGACTGGGTGGATGGATTTTTTCCCAACATTTCTTTTAGCTTTGTTTTCTCAATAGTACTTTGTTTCATCTCTGCCCCAAAAGGCAAGCCCGCTTCCACCATTTTCTGTGAGAATGCAATCTAGTTGGTTTCAATTATCTGCCACTGTGCTGCTCACCACTCTCCACTCACCCAAACTAGCTCCACCTGTCTCTGCCCTGCTTTCCTCTGATTACTCTGCCAGCTGCGCTACATTACCAACTAACCTCTTCCAGTATTTAAAGCCTTGTCTTTCAGCTCTACTTTGTCAGATCGTCTGCAAAGCTCACACCCTGAACCTGTTTGCTCGCACTTCTACCTGACTACTCCTTTGTGACCCCGGACCCGCCTGTACCCTGACAATTCTTCTTCCCCGGAAAACAAGACCTGCCTTCTCGACTCCCGACTACTCTTCCACCCCGGTAATTCTGACCAGCCTTCTGACTTTTCACAACGATTTTGGATTTCTCTTGAACTGTACTTCTGCCTTGTTTCATCGTGCTGTTGTGTTTGTGTTGGACAGCACGTTGGACGGACCACTGGGACCCCTGTAACCCCGGTAATCCTTCACCACTGAAACCCCTGGAACTCTCACTCACTTCCAACATCCCTTTCCCTGAAAACTTCTATAAATCTCCTTGTGTGATGCTATTGTGGTCCTCTGGTCATCTGTCTGATCTGTGACATTATTTTAGGGATACATCTATTAGCACTAATACATACAATGTTAATGCCTGCATAAGTAACTTGTAAGGCATGTACTAAGCAAATGCTAAGGCCTACTAGGTCCTGGCTAAGGTTAAATGGGTAATAAATCCCTTATTGTGCATGAACAAGACATTTTGCGAATACATGCCTAACAAATGTTTCATTTAGGTACTTATAAAGGGACATTGTATGTATTAGTGCTAATAGATGTATCCCTAAAATAAAGTGTTACCAGCATATGCTATGTGCTAAAAGCAATCAGGAACTGACGTTTTGACCTGCATAAGTGAAACAATGATGTGACAATTGAACAAGAACTTTAGAGAATTACGATTCTGATTCCAGGAAAGCACCAAACCAATTGAGAACCAATTGTTTACCAACTAAAAAGGATGGATTCATAATTTTACATAGGTTACTTCATAACCTGTATTTCTCACCTGGCGTGACTCGGCCTTGCCATATCGCAGATTTGTGGCAAAGTGTTCACAGTTGGCACTTGTGATTTTGTACGGCACGGTCTTGCCCTCCATGGCTATCGCGTCCTTTATGATATCCTCTATAGGGCGGGGTTGATATTCGTTGTCCAGGATATTATTGACTTTCCAATCGTTTCCATTCACCACGTCCTCCAGCTTCTCCTTCTTCACAATGGCTATGGGACTTGTCACGCTGGCGGACCCCATTGCCTGTTGGTCTAAAGAGGTGTGCATATTAATAATACAGCCGTTGCAAAACGTTTTTTGTCGCCTATCAATCTGTTTGGAACAACAGCTAATAACCTGACTTTCAATTGATCACTTGGCTTCAGAAGTCGCTCATATGAAAGCTACAACCCTCCCAAATGAAGTTGTATGTACAAAAATAAATGTAATGTTCCAAAGGAGGATTGACCATTTAATGAACACAGAAAGGGCAGATTTTCACAAGACAAAAGTTTTGTCGCCTATCGAACATAATGTGAAAATCAGAGGTGCCAAGTAACAAAGTACAAATACTGTACTTAAATACACTTTTTAGGTATCTGTACTTTACTACTTCTGACTTCTACTTATTACATTTTTGCACAAGTATCTGTACTTTTTATTCCTTACATTTTCAAAAGAGTCGTTACTCATTACTCTTGGCTTCAGTTCAATGTTTGTAAATATATATTTCACGGCATGTGCACTACGGTGACCAACCATCCTGCACAGCGTTAAGCCCAAATCATGTCACGCGAATTGACAGTTTGCCCTACATTATCAATATTTACTTGAAGAAAAATGTTGATGTCTCTATCCCTGAGACCTAGGCAGCCACAGGGGTTCAAAGACCCACCTGCGTAAAATCAAGTCAGAGGTGGTGGGTTAATTTCGTTTCATCATGCTACTTTTTAGTAACATCTTGCCCTAGCACCAAACCGATTCTTCCTTGGTACTATGTGTAGCAGGGGGAGGAGTTTGTAACGACTATTTGAGGCCGATATGGGTTAAAAAAAAAAAAAGGTTAAAAAATGACAAATATTCCAGATCTCAAGTTAAAAATAAACATGCCTTTAACATTATCAAATTGAGGCAGAACTTGTAACATTTAAACACCCACTCTAACAATCAAGTAATATCTAACTATCAAGAAATAAAAAAGTAAAGTGTCTTGGTGCTTTTAAAAAAACCCGCATGACATAAAATAATAAATATTGTGTGCAAAGGGAAAATAATCTGGTGCCACACAGATGTCTATTTTCTGTTATTTATTTTTTCAGTGCAGTAAGACTAACGTTTCGACATGCGTCTTCATCAGAGCTTCACCCAAGCCACATGTTCAACCAGCCAGTCTTTAAATTAAGCATCTATTCATATAGTGGCTTCTAGTGGCTTCTTTTTAAAATTACTTTGTACTTTTATACTTTAAGTAGGTTTGGAGGACATACTTTTTCACTTTTACTTGAGTAAATAGGTCAAGTTGATACTTCAACTTTTACCAGAGTGCTTTTAAACTGCAGTATCTATACTTCTACTTAAGTAAGAAATGTGTGTACTTTTGACACCACTGGTGAAAAAGAGCAGATAAGTCACTTCATAACACTTCAAATATGCAGATCAGGTGTCATACTTAACCACTGAATCACTCTCACCTCTTCAGAAAATCAATGTTGGCCTTAGGTGCATGTTTACGGTCATTGTACAGCGTTTTCACACCTGGTCCCTTTCAGCCACCTCAGCGAACTCAGAGTAGTGACTCAGCATTTTTGCCACATATGCGAACGTTCCAAAGCCAAAATACACAGACCTCTTGGAAGTGAACCGTACTGAGACCTTCATTGACGTGGTTTCAGTACGGTTTGCTTATGAGTTGCAACAAGTTACACTTGTGACAAGGTGTAATCACTTGAGGAGAGCTCTAGAGGACCGGGTGTGATAAAAAAAAGGGAAGTGAGTGACACACCATAAAAGCCTATCAGGACCAGAAAGATCAACCAGTTCTTTTCGTAATACACTCACAATATGAACAAAAACAGAACAGAGTCCTTTTGCTGTCAGTTCGCTTTTTGGTCCATTTAAAGAAGACTGAGTTTGGTTCACTTAAAAGGGGACCAGGTGTGAAAACGCTAACAATCATTGAAAGCAACACAATGAAAAACAATGAAGGTCACTGAGAGATGGTGACATATTGAAGTGTTTTGAAGTGACTTATCTGCTCATTTTCACATTATGTTCGATAGGCGACAAAGCTTTTGTCTTGTGAAAATCTGCCCTTTCTGTGTTCATTAAATGGTCAATCATCCTTTGGTGCATGAAACTTATTTTTGTACACAACATTTCATTTTGGAGGGCTGTAGCTTTCATATGAGCTCGACTTCTGAAGTCAAGTGATTAATTGAAAGTCAGGTTATTAGCTGTTGTTCCAAACAGATGGATAGGCGACAAAACATTTTGCAACAGCTGTAGTGCACTAAATAAGCAGATATGTCAAAAGTAAGTGGAAAAAAACCCTGCCACTTTCCTTAGCACAGCTACCCACCACAATTTGAACTTAACACAGCTAATCAACAGTTACAGTAGTCGACCAACTGATTCTGTGCTGGTTGCACTTTGGTGAATTTTACATTACTGTAAGTAGTTTATAAGTGCATTTGAGAATGTTTTGTTTGTTCCCATAGACTTGCATTGCACGCTTAATTTGGCTATACTGTTAAACTATAGGCAATGCAAACACATAGACAAAAAAAATGATTCATGCACATTGTACAATGCACATTCATGAATAATGCTTGGAAATACAGCAAATGTGTGAAAATCAAAAAATGGTGGACAGTTCCTTTAAGTCATAAATATAACCTACCTCTACTTTTACTTTTGACACCTGTAAATAATAAGTGTACATACTACTCCATGGTTCAGGCATCTGGACACCACACTGCTCCCAAAGAACTATACTTCGAAACTTAAGTTGCTCAGGGAGTCCATGTTGCAGTAAAACATCAGGTTCTACTGTTTTTAAACATTAGAAGCTAGTCGTCCATAATCAAGGATGTCATACCAGGCTTGGTTGATCTTGTTTGACTACTCACCGGGTGACGCGAGGTGAATGACATAACCCTCCCCGATGTACACAGCCCAGTGCTGGTATGTTAATCTGAAGACTTCAATCAGGTCCCCAGCCTTTGGATTCTTGACATAATAAATAAATTAGTATTAGTAGTGGACTTTGTGTATCATGGTAGTTTAGCAAAAAAATAGAATATTTAAAGTGAAAAAAAACTTTTGTTTTACCTCTTCGTCTGCCATTTGGAGCAGTGTCTGTACTCCTGTGGTGCAGGCTTCAAAGAGATTAGTGGTACAGAGCTGGACATCTTGGAGCTTAAAAGGGGAGAGATCTTCTAGATTTTTCTAAAGAAAACCGTTCTGGTTTTACCTGTCTAGACTCCACCCTTCACCATGCAATGCGTCATCAACTATCCTGCTGCTTTTCATTCCATTATTGGTAGGCCTACAAACTGTCCACTGGACTGACACACCCTCCTGATACACCTGCTCATCACTGTGATGCATAACCTGCACTCTCAATGTGCTACTGTAAAACACCATTCTGTAGTTATGAAATATGAAATCACTCTACCATATTTGCAATCTTCCAGAGTAGATTTGTAGTCCTCCAGAAACATACTGTATGCTTATTTTAACAGAGCGGGGAAGGTGGCCATGGCTCTCTTAAAATAGCTTTGGCACAGGTGTCAAAATAGGTGCTGTGAAACCTTGTTATATTCCCAATAGACCTTGATGTAAAATTCAGTTTCATGTAAAAATACAACATGCAATAAATGTATAAAAAAAAAAAANATCAAAAAAAGGCAGAACGCCAAGGCACTCTTCTTAGATAAAAGGCTTATTATAAAGGCTAGTTCATGTTTGAACTTAAATAATTAAAAATACTGCCACTGCAAACATGAACTAGCCTTTATAATAAAGCGGTTTTATCTAAGAAGAGTGCCTTGGCGTTCTGCCTTTTTTTGATATTTTCTACGTCTTGGCCAAAGAGCACCTTCTAACCACCACCAGTTTTACCACTTGAACGCCGCAGCCCTCCAGCCCTCTACTTTATGCAATAAATTTATGTTGAGACGTGGGTGGGTGGATTATAAGGCGAGTTCAAAACGCTGACCTGACTTTCACTTGTAAATTCTTCTGATGTTGTGCTTAGCTGTGTTGTTTTTATTTGGATGAAGCATATTAAAGGGGATGAATGCTTGGGAAGGTTCAGAATATAGGTCTACTGATAAATAGGAGTACGACCTATAAAAGTATTGTGTTTTTACTAGTTTCTCTAGCACTGATATGTGTGGGTCTCACTGCATTGCATAAGTTATATCACTGGTTGTGTGTGATCTTGAAGCATACTGGGATGTTTGTCTAGTTTGTCATATAGGCTATATACAGTAAGATACCATCAAGGGGCCACAGTTCACATATAGTTGGCCAATTAGAAAGTGTGACAATTCACATTCAAGGGATCACATTTTCCAATTGACCAGTGTGTTCAGTAGAGTAGAGTAGAGTATCATTTATGAATACCAGATAATGACACGAAAATGATGTCATTCATAGATGTCCATATGTAGATCATCTCCCCCAAGTTTGGTGGTCATACCTTATTCCGTTCATGAGTTATGAAGAGGGGGCGGGTCAAAAGAGACACACACACACACACCTCCGGAACCCAGGAATGCCAAAAAGCCCAGTTTGAATAGGGTTAAATGAACTCTTATGTGTTGAATTAAGACATGTAGAATTATGCGCTCACCAAAAAGTATAATTGTAGCTGTTGTCCAATAGCAATGTCAGCTGTCTATCCACCTAACGTCAACACGACACAACTGATGGCCCCACACATTTCAATGAGATTTTTTTTTGTCTATTTTCATGTAAAAATGCCCGGTCAGTGTTAAGACATTCTCTGCATTTATATATGTATTATTGAAAATATAAAATGTGATAAAAGTATAACTTGTAGTTAGGACTTTTGCTTTCTGTGTTTCTAGTTCAACTCTGTTTGGTTAAACCCTGTGAGAACTTTGTCCATGTGTGAGCTCTTGCTGTAATGTATGTGACATCTGTTGGAGAAGATAGGCCATCTCCTCAACGGTTGTCTCAGATAAGTTACCACTTCTCTGAACTATTGTCTTGTCTGTTTCTCCTTTTTGTCAACGGAACTATGACCTTATTTGGTTCTGTTTCTCCTTTTTTGTCAGCTGAACTATCACCTTATTTGGTTAAAGATTCCGTTAGTGTTAAGGGAAAGCATGTGACCACTGTTAGCAGACCGGGGCTTGTTTCGTCTCTGTGATGAACAGGACCCCCATTCTGCTGCAGAATGTTAAAAGCTACCTCTGTCTCCTGTGTGGGTTTTCTTTCAGGTGAATTTTGATAAGGTGATACCGTGAATTTATTCACAGTCAGTCATGCCAATCTTCATTCAACTCAACGTTAAAGTCCTCCAAAAACTCACTAGAATTGTAGAACTAGAATTTTCAAACCTAAAACCTAGTTTTAAACACTTGCCAATACAAGCATTTTACATACATTTTCTTGATCTGATATTGAGTCACAGCCAGTTACTTGGAGGGGTCAAACCTGTGTTGGATGGAATCTGTGGCAGGGTTTTTCACTTATACTTTTAGTTTTTGTGCCATTGTTTCATCTATAACCAGCTATGTTTGAGCAAGTGCTCCATTATAAAATCAAGAAAATATTTATTGAATTGCCATCAATTAAGATTGACTTGACTGACTGGGTGTTTTTAGGCTACTTGAAAATAGACAGAACAATAAGCTTGTTAAAACGTGTAGAGCCCTCAGTTTTGCTGTGTTGATGTCACGGTTTGGCATTTTTTGATATTTTTTAAATAATTGTTTTTATTTTTATATATTTTCGTTTGTTTGTTAAGCACATAATTATACATGTGTTAACGCACAGTTTTGAAGCCCTCCCTGAAAATGTACTATGTTCTTTAAATAGCCACAAAAATAAGGAGAAGAGTTCTGGTTTTACCTGTCTAGACTCCACCCTTCACCATGCAATGCGTCATCAACTATCCTGCTGCTTTTCATTCCATTATTGTCCACTGGACTGACACACCCTCCTGATACACCTGCTCATCACTCTGATGCATAACCTGCACTCTCAATGTGCTACTGTAAAACACCATTCTGTAGTTATGAAATATGAAATCACTCTACCATATTTGCAATCTTCCAGAGTAGATTTGTAGTCCTCCAGAAACATACTGTATGCTTATTTTAACAGAGCGGGGAAGGTGGCCATGGCTCTCTTAAAATAGCTTTGGCACAGGTGTCAAAATAGGTGCTGTGAAACCTTGTTATATTCCCAATAGACCTTGATGTAAAATTCAGTTTCATGTAAAAATCCAACATGCAATAAATGTATGTTGAGACGTGGGTGGGTGGATTATGAGGCGAGTTCAAAACCCTGACCTGACTTTCACTTGTTAAGTCTTCTGATGTTGTGCTTAGTTGTGTTATTTTTATTTGGATGAAGCATATTAAAGGGGATGAATGCTTGGGAAGGTTCAGAATATAGGTCTATAGATAAATAGGAGTACGACCTATAAAAGTATTGTGTTTTTACTAGTTTCTCCAGCACTGATATGTGTGAACAGTGGCGGACTTAGCAATTTGGGGGCCTAAGGCGAAATTAGCTAGGAGGCCCATCGGCCCACCCAAGTCTGTACGCCCCCCCACCCTTAAAAATAAAATAAAAATAAAATAATAATAATAATAATAATAGGCTTGCTTAGGGAAGATGCTTAGCTCACAGCATCTACACAATTCAAAAACCAAGTTCTCTACAACAGTCAGAAGGCCTTGTGAACATAATGTGCTTGGGCACAGTTTTGCTTTAATTTAGACAGTATTCAATGTTGACATATTCAACATTGCAATCTTCACATGCGCATCAATCAATTACACATGGGCATCATCCATCTCTCTCTCTCTCTCTCTCTCTCTCTCTCTCTCTCTCTCTCTCTCTCTCTCTCTCTCTCTCTCTCTCTCTCTCTCTCTCTCCTCTCTCCTCTCTCTCTCTCTCTCTCTCTCTCTCCACACACACACACACACACACACACACACACACACACACACACACACACCTGCCTCTCTAGCCTGGTGACAAGATGCACCTCTGACGACGCATTTCAAAACAACTAACAGAGGAGTAGCTGCATTTTGCCCAAATGCCAACACCGCCACCACACCCAACTGTGTGTGCACATGACGTATGGTATGCCGAGCAGCAAGCATCTCAAACTGAATACAAAACAAAACACCACGGCGGGTGAAATTCAAAGCAACCAACTGAGGCATAGTAGCAATAGTTCCAATTGCCACACACACACACACACACACACACACACACACACACACACACACACACACACACACACACACACACACACACACACACACACAGTGACTTACTATGAGTAGAGTGCGCATTCTTTTGTCAATCACGTCGGCGTTTCTCCAGGCTGAACTTCCACATCACCTCCTGTTAGCATCCAGAACTAGCCAGCAATATCGCCAAGTAACGCAGTTGATTAGCCAATAAAAACTACAGCATATCTACATGTAGAGCCGTGGGTGACATGCTGTTCTGCGCTTTTCTGAATCTCGCCACATCGCGTCAAGTTACTGAATGTTCCTTGAAAGCTGCATGCTTGTTTAAGCCTTTCCAAAGTTCGATAGCGTGTTTCTGAAATCATTTCAGAGAGATTGAGAAGGTTGTGTGTCTGAAGATACAGTAACCGATGCACTGTCTGCAAGCACTTAAAAGGCTGAGTCCTTTTCAATGGAATAACTTATTCGAGCCAATCCCAGTTCACAGCTAGAGGAAAAGTAATGTCTTTTCAAAACAAAATATCTCACGAGGTATTCTTTCAACAAAACCTGATTGGGTTTATCAGTGCCGCGGTCATTCACAGATCCATCAGTGGGGATAGCCACAGTAGTCGACCTGCTAGTGCTACTGTAGGGCACCGCTTCCTTGTCGGCACGGCTATGGTTCTGGATCCACGGAGATAGTTCAGGCTTCTAACATGTCATGTCGTGGGTTATCCAAAGTTACCGATGTTGGAGTTTTAAAACATTTACGCATAGTGGTATCCATATTCAGGAAAGCACAAAATTTTAATGTCTGCTTGCAATCCTCCTTCCCCACCACCAGCTCCTCTCCTCCACCTCCTGTTGTATCAACAGCCGGATCCAGTGGCACCTCCTCCTCCTCCACCACCAAAACATTCGGGTCCGGTACCGGTGTTCGTACTGGTGTTGTGACGCTAAAAAGAGCTAGTTAATTTCGGAAGGGCATCTCTTTTTTGTTGGGCCTCTTCCTTCTTCTTTTTTTTTTGTATTGCCACATGGATAATGGCGCTTCATATTGTTGCCGATTCGAAGTTCACACGGCTTCGCTCGAGTCACCACCTAGAAATGTCAGTCACCTCGCTTGAGTCGCTTCCGTCTTCAGCACGTTCGCGGAGGGACCCGCTGCGCATATATGGGCAGCAATGCGCACTCACAGTGCGTTCCGAATGCGCCGTAATTACGCATTGTGCGCATTTGAGCTGTGCAGATATGCGCAGGCATGTTGTGTGGGAACGTAGCGAATGTTTTGGAACTCGTCTCGCGCACATGGCATGCATGGATGGAATATTCCATTTTAACACGAAAGAGAGGGGTGTGCACGGGATCTGTATTTGTTTGTAATGTATTGTGTTGCTCTTATTTCCAATTTAAACATACAAAATTCATTATTTATGAAAATTAGCATTTATTTGTGAATTGCTGTCCAAAGGGGCCCCAATTACTATGTGAAATGTTCCGCTCCCAGTCAGAGGGGGCCCCTAAATTTGGGGGGCTAAGGCGGGGCCTAAGGCGGTTGCCTAGCAACGCCTCTATGCCAGAACCGCGCCTGTGTGTGAGTCTCACTGCATTGTGTGATCTTGAAGCATACTGGGATGGCTATATATAGGCTATATACAGTAAGATACCATCAAGGGGCCACAGTTCACATATAGTTGGCCAATTAGAAAGTGTGAGAGTTCACATTCAAGGGATCACACTTTCCAATTGACCAGTGTGTTCAGTAGAGTAGAGTAGGGTATCATTTATTAATACCAGATAATGACACGAAAATGATGTCATTCATAGATGTCCATATGTAGATCATCTCCCCCAAGTTTGGTGGTCATATTCCGTTCATGAGTTATGAAGGCGGGGGGGGCAGGAATGCCAAAAAGCCCAGTCTGAATAGGGTTAAATGAACTCTTATGTGTTGAATTAAGACATGTAGAATTATGCGCTCACCAAAAAGTATAATTGTAGCTGTTGTCCAATAGCAATGTCAGCTGTCTATCCACCTAACGTCAACACGACACAACTGATAGCCCCACACATTTCAATAAGCTTTTTTTGGTCTATTTTCATGTAAAAATGCCCGGTCAGTCATGTCAATCTTCATTCAACTCAACGTTAAAGTCCTCCAAAAACTCACTAGAATTGTAGAACTACAATTTTCAAACCTAAAACCTAGTTTTAAACACTTGCCAATACAAGCATTTTACATACATTTTCTTGATCTGATATTGAGTCACAGCCAGTTACTTGGAGGGGTCAAACCTGTGTTGGATGGAATCTGTGGCAGGGTTTTTCACTTATACTTTTAGTTTTTGTGCCATTGTTTCACCTATAACCAGCTATGTTTGAGCAAGTGCTCCATTATAAAATCAAGAAAATATTCATTGAATTGCCATCAATTAAGATTGACTTGACTGACTGGGTGTTTTTAGGCTACTTGAATATGGACAGACAAATAAGCTTGTTGAAACGTGTGGAGCCCTCAGTTTTGCTGTGTTGATGTCACTGTTTGGCATTTTTTTGATATTTTTTAAATAATTGTTTTTATTTTTAGATATTTTCGTTTGTTAAGCACACAATTATACATGTGTCCACGCACAGTTTTGATGCCCTCTCCTGAAAATGTACTATATTCTTTAAATAGCCAAAAAAATAAAGGGAAGAGTTCTGGTTTTACCTGTCTAGACTCCACCCTTCACCATGCAATGCGTCATCAACTATCCTGCTGCTTTTCATTCCATTATTGTCCACTGGACTGACACACCCTCCTGATACACCTGCTCATCACTCTGATGCATAACCTGCACTCTCAATGTGCTACTGTAAAACACCATTCTGTAGTTATGAAATATGAAATCACTCTACTATATTTGCAATCTTCCAGAGTAGATTTGTAGTCCTCCAGAAACATACTGTATGCTTATTTTAACAGAGAGGGGAATGTGGTCATGGCCCTCTTAAAATAGCTTTGGCACAGGTGTCAAAATAGGTGCTGTGAAACCTTGTTATATTCCCAATAGACCTTGATGTAAAATTCAGTTTCATGTAAAATCCAACATGCAATAAATGTATGTTGAGACGTGAGTGGGTGGATTATGAGGCGAGTTCAAAACCCTGACCTGACATTCACTTGTAAGCTTAAAGTCTTCTGATGTTGTGCTTAGCTGTGTTGTTTTTATTTGGATGAAGCATATTAAAGGGGATGAATGCTTGGGAAGGTTCGGAATATAGGTCTACTGATAAATAGGAGTACGACCTATAAAGGTATTGTGTTTTTACTAGTTTCTCTAGCACTGATATGTGTGGGTCTCACTGCATTGCATAGGCCTATATCACTGGTTGTGTGTGATCTTGAAGCATACTGGGATGTTTGTCTAGTTTGTCATATAGGCTATATACAGTAAGATACCATCAAGGGGCCACAGCTCACATAGTTGGCCAATTAGAAAGTGTGACAGTTCACATTCAAGGGATCACATTTTCCAATTGACCAGTGTGTTCAGTAGAGTAGAGTAGAGTAGGGTATCATTTATTAATACCAGATAATGACACGAAAATGATGTCATTCATAGATGTCCATATGTAGATCATCTCCCCCAAGTTTGGTGGTCATATTCCGTTCATGAGTTATGAAGGTGGGGAGTCAAAAGAGAGACCCCCCCACCCCCCACCCGGAACCCAGGAATGCCAAAAAGCCCAGTCTGAATAGGGTTAAATGAACTCTTATGTGTTGAATTAAGACATGTAGAATTATGCGCTCACCAAAAAGTATAATTGTAGCTGTTGTCCAATAGCAATGTCAGCTGTCTATCCACCTAACGTCAACACGACACAACTGATGGCCCCACACATTTCAATAAGCTTTTTTTTTTGTCTATTTTCATGTAAAAATGCCCGGTCAGTCATGCCAATCTTCATTCAACTCAACGTTAAAGTCCTCCAAAAACTCACTAGAATTGTAGAACTAGAATTTTCAAACCTAAAACCTAGTTTTAAACACTTGCCAATACAAGCATTTTACATACATTTTCTTGATCTGATATTGAGTCACAGCCAGTTACTTGGAGGGGTCAAACCTGTGTTGGATGGAATCTGTGGCAGGGTTTTTCACTTATACTTTTAGTTTTTGTGCCATTGTTTCATCTATAACCAGCTATGTTTGAGCAAGTGCTCCATTATAAAATCAAGAAAATATTTATTGAATTGCCATCAATTAAGATTGACTTGACTGACTGGGTGTTTTTAGGCTACTTGAATATGGACAGACAAATAAGCTTGTTGAAACGTGTGGAGCCCTCAGTTTTGCTGTGTTGATGTCACTGTTTGGCATTTTTTGATATTTTTTAAATAATTGTTTTTATTTTTATATATTTTCGTTTGATTGTTACGCACATAATTACACATGTGTTCACGCACAGTTTTGATGCTCTCCCTGAAAATGTACTATGTTCTTTAAATAGCCACAAAAATAAAGAGAATAGTTCTGGTTTTACCTGTCTAGACTCCACCCTTCACCATGCAATGCGTCATCAACTATTCTGCTGCTTTTCATTCCATTATTGGTAGGCCTACAAACTGTTAACTGGACTGACACACCCTCCTGATACACCTGCTCATCACTGTGATGCATAACCTGTACTCTCAATGTGCTACTGTAAAACACCATTCTGTAGTTATGAAATATGAAATCACTCTACCATATTTGCAATCTTCCAGAGTAGATTTGTAGTCCTCCAGAAACATACTGTATGCGGGGAAGGTGGCCATGGCTCTCTTAAAATAGCTTTGGCACAGGTGTCAAAATAGGTGCTGTGAAACCTTGTTATATTCCCAATAGACCTTGATGTAAAATTCAGTTTCATGTAAAAATACAACATGCAATAAATGTTGAGACGTGGGTGGGTGGATTATGAGGCGAGTTCAAAACCCTGACCTTACTTTCACTTGTAAAGTCTTCTGATGCTGTGCTTAGCTGTGTTGTTTTTATTTGGATGAAGCATATTAAAGGGGATGAATGCTTGGGAAGGTTCAGAATATAGGTCTATAAATAGGAGTACGACCTATAAAAGTATTGTGTTTTTACTAGTTTCTCTAGCACTGATATGTGTGGGTTTCTCGGCATTGCATAGGACTATATCACTGGTTGTGTGTGATCTTGAAGCATACTGGGATGGCTATATATAGGCTATATACAGTAAGATACCATCATTCATAGATGTCCATATGTAGATCATCTCCCCCAAGTTTGGTGGTCATACCTTATTCCGTTCATGAGTTATGAAGAGGGGGCGGGTCAAAAGAGGTCATTACTCAAGCTCATTCACTGGTTATGACTCACAAGACAAAACTACACTAGGGCTGGAACGATTACAGTTTTTCTTGATTGCTTACACACATTTTTCGGAAACATTTCTCGAATTCTCAAAACTCTACACACAAACCTCCAAACCTCACACACAACAGGCAAAACCCCTCACTACCTCTGAAAAATGCACGTCTTGTCTCAAAACAATGTACTCTCTTCTAAAAAGGTCATTTTGTTCTCAAATGACACACACAAGCAGTCATTTTAATACACTCTTATGTGAACCATTGAACACTAATATGCATAAGGTAAAACTCTATACTCAACTTGAAACACAGTAGAAACTTATTTTCTTCAGTGTTCTAAAGAGGGTATTTTTCTGTAGTAAAATACTGAAATATTGTTTTTAGACTCGGAGTACACAGATGTGTATAAATTTTACATATTTTTCTGACATTTAAAAAATTGCACTAATTTATTGTAAAATATTGGGTAACCACATGAAAGTGATGTCTTGTATAACATATTTTTGAGTTCAAAAACTAAACAAATGTGTTTTCTCCTTGCATCCACTCATTTTTCATCAATATGACATGCAATGTGTGTCCTTATGGGGTGATGATTTCAGATTGTAAACCGGTATGAAGAGAGTTTGCCCATGTGATGAGGAAGTGAACTTGGTATGGCAGTTGATTTTAGTATTTTGAATGACAGTGTGTTCAATGCGACAACCAGGGATTTCCTTCATGAAAAGTGTGTGTAATACAGATAATTGTGTGTAGTGGTTTGAAAAGAGTGTGTTTTGAAACTGAAATATGAGTGTAAATTAGGAATTGTGTTTAGTGTTCAGTGACATTGGTTAGGGGAGTTGGGAAATGGATGAGATGTTCCGGGAATTGTGTGTGAAGTACCAGAAATTGTGTGGAAACAATCGAGAAAAACTGTAATTATAAGTTGCCATTGTTTATGAGTTCAAAGGCTCATGAGTTCAAATCAATGTTCTGTCAGGAAACAGGAGATCGGGAGGTAGGAAATCCATAGGGCGTGGAGGACAGAACAGTTTTTACAGTTTTTCTCGTTTGCTTCCACACAATTTCTGTTTCATATGGCTTGCTTTCAATTTGTACGTAATTCATTTTTTGCTGTATCTTCAGGGGTTAACCTGACCAAACTCTCAAAAATGATTTGGGTAAGTTTAGCTACATGATTTTGTCCTGGAATTTCCTGTCGTTTTATTTTTGTGTGGCTGTCATGAGAAATACTGTATGTTAATATCTTTGACATTTCCTCCACTCTGTTTCATTCGGTTATTCCTTGACCATATCGCCCTTCACATAATGATCACCGAGCATCACCAGGTAACAATGGAAGATCAAGTTCCTCGGAGATGGAGTTTATTGTAAACGTAAAATGTACAATAGTGGATTGCTGTCGCTCACCGAAAATGGGAATCAGTAGCATCACCATAAGCACGGCCTGAAGAGTTTCAGGTTATTTATGAAAGCATCACAATTCAGTTTGAAAATCCTTCATGTGAAGTAGACATTGTACCCCGCAAGCTCAAACAAATCACAACAAGTGAAAAATTCACTTTCCGAGCCATGCTCTTGTCCAAGAGATTCTCACAACATTTACAAAGTGTTATAGGTTGTAGGCCCTATATCTAATAATCTAATATAATACCATATCATGAGATAACATAATAATTTCACATCATGAAATGACATAATATTTGCATGTAATTTTGTGATACTGAGCCTAAATATTTATTTGCGAATGGCTCATATATTTGTGAAGTATACCATACCATGAGATAACATGATAATTTAATATAATGAAATTACATGATTTTTGCATGTACTTTCGTGATGCTGAGCCTAAATATGTATTCATGTGAGTGGCAGCAGTTACCTATATTGTGGCATATACATATACTGTGGCAACAGTTACATTTTTGTAAGAATAAACAAACAAAAAGATCAGCGAAGAAAAAAGGATTGAGGGATGAGTCTTTGATTTTTACATCATTATAACAAAGTATTTTGCCTTCATTGTTGTGCAGGAAACCATCCAGATAGTTCCAGGCAGTTGGCCCTGGTTCTGCTGGGAGAATCTGGTTCTGGGAAGAGTGCAAGTGGGAACAGCATCCTGTT
This sequence comes from Engraulis encrasicolus, assembly GCF_034702125.1. Taxonomy (NCBI): domain Eukaryota; kingdom Metazoa; phylum Chordata; class Actinopteri; order Clupeiformes; family Engraulidae; genus Engraulis; species Engraulis encrasicolus. The sequence continues at coordinate 42,011,723 of NC_085879.1, forward strand.
AAAAAAACTTTCGAATCAAAGCCCAGTTCCAAAGCTATGACCACTGTGTGTGAATGCCAGTCAATGTGTATGTATGGTACTAATGTTGCAGTCATTGACACGCCAGACTTCTTTGACGAGGACCTTTCCCAGTCAGAGGAGCAACTAAGTAAATGCAAAGAAATGCGGGGTGACTTGTATGTGTACTTGCTGGTCATTCAGATTGGCCGCTTCACTGAGGGAGAGAGGGACATCTTGAGGAGGTTAGAGGAGGCACTGGACCCTGAATTAAGCAACAGAACCATAATTCTATTCACACACGGAGATGATCTGAAACCTCGGAAGATTGATGATTATATCAGAAACACAAATCAGCACCTTCAGAAACTCGTTACAGACTGTGGTCACAGATATCAGGTGTTCAATAACGAGGGGAAGAGGAAAATAGAAAAGGCTAAAAGGTTAATGGAAAAGATTGCTGAACTAGTTGAAAAAACAAATAATATAAGAATATTTCCAGAACTTAATGTAGACAAGAAAAAATGAAATCGAGGTTATGACCTATGTCACTGTCTTGGTTCTAGTAAATCCTTAACAATGTAGGCCTATGGCAGTGAAATATTTGCCTGTTCATGAGGAACTTATCAATGGGTTCTCTCTATATAGTCAGTGTGTAATAACACTATGAGAAGTCTTTAAGATAATGTTGGGATGGGCTGGATGTGTGTAAAATTGTACACAATGTTCTGTAACTAGCCAAAACTGTTGAGATTTGTCATTGTCTTTCATATAAGCCATGCTTAATAGAAATAAAATAAACAGCATGATACACTGGAGACTTGATGCATTTACATGACACAAAACAAACACCAAATAAACAAATAAAAAATACACAGAAAAGCAAATTTGTGAATAAGTAATTACACACCTACACACAATTACACTGATATTATGTTAAGACACACAATGATCACTGAAAAAACAAATAATATAAGAATATTTCCAGAACTTAATGTAGACAAGAAAAAATGAAATCGAGGTTATGACCTATGTCACTGTCTTGGTTCTAGGCCCTGAACAATGTGCATAGCAGTTAAATCTCTGCTTGATGATGAGGGCCTACTCAATGGATTCTTCACATGGTCAATGTATGATCACACTATGGGAAGTCTTTAGGCTAATGTTTAGGCTAATGTTGGGTTGTGTGTGAAATAAAATTGTACATGATATGGTTCTGTAACTAGCCTATAAACTTTTGAAATGTGTTATTCATATATGCTTTGTAGGAATAAACGAAAATTCATGATACACTGGAGCCTTAATGCATATACATGACACAAAACCAGACCTAAATAAACAAACAAATACACAAACAAACAATCAAATATCAAAGTAAGTAACAAGTACGTACAGTAAGTACAAGTACATGAAGTATTGGTAATGTAATACTATGAAGTGCCATTGCTATCTTTCACTGACCCCTGCTGGTCAAATATAGTATGTGCATACAGGGTAGCGAGGTTGGGTTAAGTCAGTGGTTCTCAACCTCTTTTGGCCCGGGACCAGGGACCTCATTTTGACATCCCAAATGTTTACGTAACCGGGAAAAAAAAGACTGAGCAAACTTGTAGGCTTTTAAACCTGTTGATACTTCTGAAAAGTTATAAGATTTTATGTGGCTTTTCAATTAGAATATGAATTAATTCATGTTGTATTAATTGATAAATATTTCAGTATAAATGAGTAGTCCTATGCTTTTTAAACACCTTGACATTTCGGGTGACCCCATATGGGGCGCCGAGCCCAAGGTTGAGAACCACTGTGTTAAGAAGTAGAGTATTTTTCAGAAGAGATTTGCACCCTCCTATCAGTGGCCCTGGGTACAGTTACTTCAAATACCCCACACACACACATACCTACGCACACACACACACTCACACACGCACACACACAAACACACACGCACGCGCACACACACACAATACACACACCACACACAGATGCTATGTTAAGTGACCTTTGGTGTTTTGAAATGCGCTATATTATTAAATATGACAGTGTAAGGTAGCTAGTTGCCCCTATCTAACTCCTCACCTTTGTGTATGCATTGACGTGTCAGTATGAGTGTATGATCTAAAATGTATCTGTGATCCTAGGGCCAATTCAAGCATTTGTCTTTCAGCAGACGACTAGCCCAGGCGTTCGAGCTCTTTCTCCCAACTTGCTCCTCTCCCAAGTTCAAGGTTTCAGGGTAAAAACCCCACGTACAGTTCATGAAATCTGAAAGTTCCAAGTAGTTCTCGAGCGGTTCGAGCAGGCTCCTTAGCCCACCGTCAAAACAGTCACAATTCTCCAGCAAGTTAGCTCCGAATGCGCTAATTGCTCCTGCTCATCCATCTCGAGTTTGTATTACAAACTTTGTATCAAACTGCGGTAGCTCAAATCGATGGTCAATCCCCCGGGAAATGCGATTCGTGGTGATGCGCATGCGCAGTATTGAAAAGGAGCTCATCTCGACTGGGAGCTCGTATCGACAGAACACCTGTGCCACACCAGGCCTGCGAGCCTAACTTCTCTGATGTGACTCGTGTTGTGAGTATATATGTGTGTCTAATTGTGTGTGTGTGTGTGTGTCTACAGGGAGGTCATCGGGGGTGTGTGTGGTGCCGTATCCTCTGTGTCACCTGGCCACAGTCCTGACGCTGCTGTTGCTGCACCTCCTCTTCACCTCCCCAACCTGATGCAGAGCTGGACACCTCCTTTACACCACACACACACACACACACACACACACACACACACACACACACACACACACACACACACACCACGCATCACACCTCCTCTTTACTCCTCCTCCTCTTCACCTCCCCAACCTGATGCAGAGCTGTCCACCTCCTTTATACTCCCCTTACACACACACACACACACACACACACACACACACATACACACACACACAACCTGNTGCAGAGCTGGACACCTCCTTTACACCACACACACACACACACACACACACCCCTCCAACCTGATGCAGAGCTGGACACCTCCTTTACACCACACACACACACACACACACACACACACCCCTCCAACCTGATGCAGAGCTGGCCACCTCCTTAATACTCCCCTTACACACACACACACACACCTCCTCTTTACTCCTCCTCCTCCTCACCTCCCCAACCTGATGCAGAGCTGGCCACCTCCTTAATACTCCCCTTACACACACACACACACACACACACACACACACACACACACACACACACACACACACACCTCCTCTTTACTCCTCCACCTCCCCTTCACCTCCCCAACCTGATGCAGCGCGATCATGATTTATCTATTTACCTCCTCCGCACTGCTCTTACTCCTCCTCCTCACCCGCCTGACCTGATGTAGCCATTCCCACCTCCTCCCTACTCCTCTTGCACCTCCCTGGCCTGATGCAGCCATTCCCACCTCCTCCCTACTCCTCCTCACCCGCCTGACCTGATGCAGCCATTCCCACCTCCTCCCTACTCCTCTTGCACCTCCCTGGCCTGATGCAGCCACACCCACCTCCTCTTTACTTCCTCATACACCTCCTCCTCCTCCTCCTCTTCACCCCTCCAACCTGATGCAGTGCTGATCTCCTCCTCTTCCCCCCCATCTCCTCTCTTCCCCCTCCTTGTCTCCTCTTCCTCCTGGTCTCCTTCCTCCGCTTGAAGGAGAACTTTGCTGCAAAATGAAAATGGTTACTTTAGAGGTCATTCTGCGTTGGTATATTTAGCGAGGGTCGATCCGAAGCTAGTAGTTTCATGGCATTTTGAAATGTACCATTTTGAACATTTGGGTGGAAAACACTGGCTTATACTAAAGCCACCATGTGAAGCTAGAAGACATCTTTTTTTAACCTGTTCTAACACTGTTATGCCTAGGCTAGTTCATATAACTGGGCTCTAAATTAACACCAGCCAACTGGGCAAATGCTGGTTAAATGTCAGTTTGGCTAGTAGAAAAGTAAAGACCAATTTGCTAACAATTCTTTCACCCATTACTAAGTGTGTGTTTGGCTAGATTAACATTTACTGGCCATTTTGGCTGGTGACGCCGGCCGTGAGGTTTGAGGCCTGTGAGAAGCGTAGCAAGCCCGGTCTTGAGAAACACGGACGATATTGCGCCCACCCGCGTTTCGCTCCCTTCTGATTGACTCTCATTTCACAGCACACAAGACTGACAGTATTTTAAATGCTGTAGACAGCGTAGGCCTACCTGAAGACCCCTGGTTGGTTTTATCATATTTTGGATGAGACTGCTTTGTGCCTTGACTCGAAAAAACTGGCATTATTGAACCATTAAGACAATGACTCCCCCCAACACTTTTGTGTATTTATTTAGGGCCTATCAATGTTTATAGTCTTTCCTGCACCTGCACCCGTTATAGTAGGCCTAATGGTTCATATAGCCTAACTGGGTTCTAAATTAACACCAGCCAACTGGGCAAATGCTGGTGAAATGTCATTTTGGCTAGTAGAAAAGTAAAGACCAACTTACATACCATTTACTAGATTAACATTCACTGGCCATTTTGGCTGGTGAAGGGGGGTAGTTTAGGCCCTACAGCCCTGTGAATACTAATAATGTCTGGTAATTTGGAATTTAGTTAATATATTTGAAATCCCATGATACCTTTTCAGATCCACATGTTAGGCTTATTGATAAATTGCCCTGACAGGTTATGAGGAGCACTGGGGGGCGTTGGGCAAAAATGGTTGAGAACCACAAGCATAGATGGACGTTCGCTTGTCGGACTTGTTGTCGTTATTTTAAAGGGCAGCCTATTCATTCATCCAATCTAAGAAGACAGGCAATATACATACACATACCTAACCCTATATCAATGTAAAGTCACTCGTTCATTCGTACACTAATTAATCAATTTGATTGAAAAAAAAAAAAAAAAAAAGTACAACCGCCTTCCCTTCCTCACACACACTAACAACATTGCTATGACATTGGTCATTACAATTTTGAGGACAATCATAGGCTTCACACACAAAGGGGTTAAGGGAGGGAGGGAGGGAGGGTGGTGAGTGAATGCAGGGCATGGTCTGTTGGGAGATTGAGCTATTGGGAGATTGTTATGCGCAATTTACATATATACAGTATTTTTAAATACACAGATCTTTACCTTTGTTTGTGCCTTTGGTTTATAGACATTTTCCGATTCTATCAAAAAACACAGGTAAGGCAAAAGTGGAGATTTTGAAAAGTTCCAATATGCAACCTTGCCTCCCCCACTTGTGCTTGTGGCCTCGCCCCGCCTCCTCGCCCCTCCTCCATGGAGAAATCCATAAAGTTTCCCAGCTGTCAGCCTAGCCACAACAACTTTTGGGGGACTGTTTTTCATTCACCATCCCAATTGCAAATGAGAAGGACTTTACAAATATAATGCTGTTGTCAGTGATGTCATCATGACATATTACTTCCTGGTACGAGGAAACAAGCACAAGTGGAGGAGGCAAGGTTGCATATTGTAGTGCACTCATAGGTTTGGAATTGTGAGGATATATCGAGCCAGAAACTTAATGGGGCATCTCTTGTTTCAATATCAATGGCGGCTTGCCATTGAGGAGTCACAGGTCAGATGATAGACTACATTGAATCTAAAGAGATGAACAGAAAACATTCTTGAAGGAATTTGTTGGTTTTATTACATTTGTGTATGTTTTCACAGTATAAAATACAGTATTTGAAAAACAAACAAAAAAACAGTCAAACAATCAAAGGTTAATGCACATGCACGTAGGCACTGAAACGATATTTATTCTCAAGACCTGAACTTCAGGCATGAAGGTGAATATAAAGAGGGGATTTGATGTCAGCAAGTACACAGCCTGGCCAAAAAAAGAAATCACAGTACAAAAAAAAAAAAAAAAAGGTTGCTCACTAATATGTTGTTGGGATGCCTTTAGCTTCTGATCATGCCACATTTTGCGTTGCATTGTTACAATGAACTTCTGCAATGTCTGAACTGGAATTATTCCCATATAGCCTTGGACATTGTGCAAAGCCACAATTGATTGTTCTTTACCAAAACTGCCTCCACAATCGCATAATCAGTGAGAACACATCATTAAGGGAATTCTAAATTATTTTTTAAAATGTTCTGGTAGTCTTAAATCTACTAAATAGTGAATTGTGTAACGTAAAAAATATCAGCAGAAATCTTGTAACATAAAATACAGCATCAGAATCACTGAATAGCACCACTGCCATCGGCTGGGCATCATGTGCTCCACTATGCAGGCTCCCAGGAGTTCTTCCATTTCGCACCACTGAAAAACAAGCGCAACATGATAAATGCACAATTACTGTTCTAATGAATAATAATATATTTTATTTTAGCAAAGATATTGCTCATGTTGAAAGGGTATGCCACAATTTTGGGGCTTAATACAGTTAAAATCGTTGGCCAGGGTTTATAAAGGTGGTAGTGTTTTATTGTTTATGTTAGGCGTTGTCTTGCTTTAAGACAAGTTAAAAGGGGGAGTATGTAGCTAAGCTAGTGAAAGTCACTGAATCACTGTACCATGTGTGATCCATTGACTCTCACTAGCTTAGATACTTACTCCCTCCTTAAAACAAGACAACGCCTAACATGAAAAATAAGACACTTTACCACCTTTATAAACCCAGGGCAACGATTTTAACCGTATTCAGCCCCAAAATAGTGGCATACCCCTTTAAGAAAATGAGGACTCCAGGCTCTTCTATTAGATGATTTACCTCTTAACTTAACCTTGTTTACTTCTAAACTAGCTTCTTAGCATATGCCCCTGGTCACAGCTATACTGCATGCCAGTTTTAACAGATAGCGTAAAATGTATGGGGGGATGCATCACACACAATAAACTTATAGTCCCGTTTCCTGCGTCTCAAAACAGGCTCCAGCTGGAATTTCATGTTAATTTTGAATTTTTTTTGTTGCATTAATTGCTTGTACAGACGATAATTAAGATTTTCTTTGTCTTCAAATTTCCATCATCCATCTTTGTTGTTTTTTCAGACTTTGTTTGAGGGTAGCCCAAATGTGCAAAACGATGTGATTTTTTTGTTTTGCCTTTTCTTTGAATTTATTTGTACCTGATCCCCCATTATAAACACAAAGTGTCAACTATAGTTGGTCAATGTCAGATATTGTATAATAGTCTCAGTTTTATGACTGTTGAGAGTTTTTAAGGATAAACTATACGTACCATGAAGAACAGGGCAGCCATTTCACCCTCACCTCCTCCTGACCCTGTTGAGACATAGACAACAACAAAAAACAACATGATCAAGTTCAAGATTCAATTGAACATATTTAAAAAGCTCTATTGCCTAATATATTGCCATATTAAAAATTGTCTGTTGATTTAAGACTTGAATGTGTGTGTGTGTGTGTGTGTGTGTGTGTCCAGTACAGTAGAGGTAGCAGATGATAGTCTTAGCCTGTGTTGTTTTGTTGTAAGTGTTGCACTGATTGTTTATTTACTGAAGTAAGCAGAGTCACTAATGTGCTACAAAAGCATGACATTTCTCACTTACATCTTCAACAGTTCTTTTCTTGAGAATTTGTTCAACTGCATGTAGGGCACCGTTTACATCATGGTTGCACTCTGAAATGAAACAACAAAGCCGTATGATAATCTAGAAGTACTCCATTCAGACATCTACATCGTACAATTTACATTGCGCACGCACGCGCACGCACCCACACAATACAAACGATTACCAACTAGAAATGCATTCAGAAAGTGCAGACCTCCGCCAAGGAAGCTATTTGATAGAACATTTGACTATATTGCACTCTGCCTTGTTTCTGAGTTGTTAGAAACTGAAATGTCAAATTCTCCCTAGTGCAAATAAATCACTGGGAGTATTAACAGTGTTGCGGACTTCTATCATTTATTTGAATTAAAATTCTCCCTTATCCCGGAATGGTGAAGAATCTTTGAAAATATTTCTGGATCCAAATCGTGATGCTGATCATCACCAAAATGTAAATCACTCGTTTTGTCATTTCCAACAACTTTTGTCATTTCAATTCCAACACAAAGAGTCATCAAAATCCGTTCATAACTTTTTGAGTTATCTTGCTGAAAGACAGACAGACAGAGAGACAAACAGACAGACAAGTCAACATGACAGAAAACATCCTTGGCAGAGGTAACTAACTACTGACTACACGTAGTCCTAATATTAAATTCACCTGGTTCCATCACTCTTCGCCTTTTCCTGGGAATCACCTCACTCGTCAGTTCAGAACTTCTTGTCGATATCTCATCCTCGCCCCAGTCATCTGTCCTTTCATCGGCTTTGGATTTCATGTCAGACGAGCCGCTTTCAATAATCCCACCTTCAGACGACAGCAAATCAATTGGAGCCTCCTCCTCTGCCACAGAGGCGTCTTGTTTGCGCTGTAAGGATCTCGCGTCCACAATTGAGACGCTATTATCCAGTTCCTGAGAGGCGTCTTGTTTGCGCTGTAAGGATCTCGTGTCCACAATTGAAAAACTCGTATCCAGTTCCTCAGAGGTGTCCTGAGCGTTTGTGTCCACAATTGAGAGACTAGTATCCAGTTCAGAAGTGTACTGAGCTCTGCTGTTCTCAGAAGTGTCCTGAGGTCTGCTGCTCTTGGTGCTGCTCGATGTGGCTGCGCAGCTCCTGAGCGGAAGACTTCTCCTTGACGACGACGATTTGCATCCTGCCGGGCGACCACGGCGCCGCCTAGCAACAACAGGAGATGCTGCCTGGTGGGGAGGTTCCGGAACAGTGGCACTGGCTCCTGCCTCCTCCTGCACGGCGATGGCTGGTGGCTCAGAGGAGTCGGACACCCTGGAGGTCAGCTCTGCAGGGCATGCGGAGGCCGCTGTCTGGAGGTTCATCTGCGGAGGCTGCTGCAAGAGGGACAGGGCATACACTTTGTAGCAATTTCTGCTTATAAAGCATTGATAACACTTAGTAAATAATGAACAAATGATGAACAAAACATTACCAAGTGTTTGTAAATGACTGGGAAATGTTATTTATTTATGATTTTTTTTATTCTATTATTATTATATTTATTATTTATTTATGAAACATTTACAAATAGTCTCAAATTATCTTTAATTTGGCTCACTTTGGATTTTTACTCAACAGGGTTTTGAATGGCCACCTATGGGTATGTCCAAATACGTGTTTGGTTTCAAAATGTGCCATTTGGTTTCAAAATGTGCAACTCACCAAGTGTTAGTTGGTATTCACTGGTATCCCATAACAATTTCTGTAGTGAAACATGGCTTTTGTCGTGTTTTATGTAGCATTTTGGAAATGTTTTTTTTGTTGTTGTTCCAGTTCACAAAATGGCAAATTAAAAAAATCATGACAGAATCTATATTTCGCCTTCAAACTTGTTAGGGAATGCCAGTGAACACCCCTAACCACTAAGTGAGATGCATATGCATACTTTCAAAAACAAATGTTTAAGGTGTTTTTAACATATCTGGACAAAATCTAAATTAGCCAAACTTCCTGACGAAGGCTTCATGCCGAAACGCGTCAAAGTCTTTTAATCATGCTATGCCCAACAAAAATTTGAATTACAAAGAAGATGAGTGCGTTGGTATTCCTCAACTTTTTAAAATAGTGCAGTTGTCCGTTAATTATTTACGTTTAAGTCTTTATAAGCAGACATTATTATTAAGTGTTACCAGGGACGGTTGCTCTCCTGCCGCTGCAGCCGCCGTGTGGTAGCGGAGGAGGAGTTCTTCGTTGGTGCTGTTGAGGAGGTCGTCAAACCGAATAGAGGGCCGGGCGCCTGACGGGTTGGTGTTACCGGCACCGGAGGACTCCAGGCATTCTATTGGTTTTTGGTCAGGAGGAAAAAAAAGAGAGAAGATCTCATGTGCCATAATTGTGTGTGTATGCGTGTGTGTGTGTGTGTGTGTGTGTGTGTGTGTGTGTGTGTGTGTGTGTGTGTGTATGCGTGCGTGTTTGTAATTATTGTCAACGTCTCATAGGCTTATAGGTTTAATTTAACGGCACATTGGAGACTAGTCAAACGCAATTTCAAACTTCTGCGCTAACCCTGTTACATTCGATTTTGGACAATAAAGTACACTTGCCTTGACTAAAGGGAGCCTAATCATTTCATTGTCTACAAGTCAATTTATGCTAGTGTCACATCCTACAATAATGAAGTTTTATTAAGGAAGTTCTTAATCCAACAGACATTGCCTTTGTTCCATTACTCATCTCTGCAAGACAAGATGGTCAGACAAGATACTTACGCATTTTAAACATTTGCCAAGTAGGAAAGTCTCTAAGATGCACCCTTATTTTTCTACATTTTGCACGTGGTCCATCTTGTGTTTGGAGGACCTGAGCCGAACTTGTGATGTGTTGTGGGGGTGAAAAGGGGATGAAGGTCTCCCTACCGGAGGGCCAGCCGTGACCTAGAGGTTAGGAAGGTATATGGTGGGCTTAAGATCAGAGGGTTGCAAAGGGTTCGAATCCCACCATTAGCTCTCCCTAGTACACCCCAAAGAGGGTTGATTAATAAAGAGGATTCAAACCCCGCCCACCCAATGCAAAAGAGCGTGCTCAAATGGGCCTCTCTCAAAACCTAGGACAGTGCACTTCCAAGTGCATCAGCCTAATTAGTCACCCCCAGTGATTGCACTAGGTTTTGAGAAAGGCCCTGTGTCTCCCAAGTGGAGTTGTCCCCGCCTTCTTCTTCTCTTTTTGAGCTTTTACACCACAAGTGCGCTACCACCATCTACAGCGCTAAGGGGACTCCATTTATTCTCAACCTTAAGACTCCGAACCAAAGGTCTCCTAAAGGGGCACACATGGATACCGGAAAAGAACTAGAATGAAGCATCTCTCTCGATAAGATCTCTAGTATACCGGCTCTATCCATGGCTGACGTGCCCTTGTGCAGGGCCCCTAACCAGGCATAGGCGGATTTTTGCATTGAGCAAGGTCGGGCAATTGCCCAGGGCCTCGTCGTCACATTACGGTATTCCTGTTTCCATCATCTATTGGAGGGCATCAAACTGGGTTTTTTTGTCCAGGAAAACAGATTTCTAAAACCGCCCCTGGCTCCAGGGACTGTAACCAATGCCCTGTATGTAAATAACTAAGTCACTTTGGATTAAAAAGTGTCAGCTAAGTGTAATGTAACATACCAGGAGGTCTGCCACGCTGCTGAGGCGGGGGCGGGGTAGCCTGGTCGGACACCGGAGAAGGAGGGGAGAAATCTGGATCCTGCTCTATGCTGTCCTCCTCCTCCTCCTCTTCGTCTTCTTCATCATCATCTTCCTCCTCCTCATCCTCACTATGGTGCTGTTCTGCTGCTGGGGTAGTGGCATAGAGGTAGAACATTAGAGCAGAGGTGACGATGCAATGTGCCACAGCCAGGCCTGGAATTTCATCATTTTAGGGGCAAGGCCACTTGGCCTTTTGAGTTGTCAATTTTTTAAGGGCACCAAGGCCAACGGCAGATAAATGAAAACATGACACTGAATGTGCGTGAACGGTGGGGTACCCATGTTTGTGAGAGCAAAAAAAAGGAGGACATGTATTTGGACGGGGGGTTGACGGTCCTCCCCCAAGAAAATTTGCGTTTGTTAGATGCAATTTCATGCATTTTAATCAATTATGTGTCCGGCTTAATGCTAAATCTCAAAACTTAGTCAGAGAGGGCATCAAGGCCACTGTGGCCTTGTGGCAGATATTTTTTTCAAGGGCACAAGGCCAAAGTGGGAGGGCACCAAGGCCATGGCCCTCATGAAATTCCTGCCCTAGCGACAGCACTAGAGAACGGCAAGGCAAGTGCCAAAATGGCTGCCAGGATTGGTGTAAAAAAAGGGCTGGGGTAAGGTAAGGTAACATTATTGATACCCGCAGGTAGATATGTAGTAGTAGTAGTAGTAGTAGTAGTACTTTATTTTCCCCCTGGGGCAATTTTGTTTGCAGTACAGACGATGGCACATGAGACACAGACAGGTATAACAAAGCAACAGACAACAACAACAACAAAATAAAACAGACAGAAAAGACCGATGTTTTTCAAGTAAACAGTAGATAGTGGGGTCGTAGGCATGTGCATTTTTTCTCAGTCATTTCAAATTTGTGTTAAAGTTTGGTTTTCACTCCCAAGTTGAAGTTTATGGTCTATAGAACAATTTGGGTTCGAGTGTCAAACACACAGATAACAAAATGGCCTGCGGGGGGCGCTCTAAAATATATAAACTGCTATAACTTTTTATTAATTTAACCAAATTTAACATATGAGGTATGCATGGATTCAGCATTAAGAGGAGGAGCTGGTGGACTAAGTATTTGGTTACCAGATTAAAGACACACTATGTCATAAACACACTTTTAGCCCATGGACAGCAAAATTCAGGGGGTTTTTTAAGATAAAGGGTGGAAATGCCCTCCAAGTTGCAATGAAACATCATTTATTGTTACAAGTTATTGTAAATAAAGCCTGGTATATCATTCAACTTGATTTGATCAGAATATCCCTGAAGCACAAAGATACCTAGGATACCTATACGCAAATATGGCTGCATAAAGCCTATGTGATATTTAGGACCCAACTTGCAACTTTGAGTTTATGAATTTAGGATCATGAGTATCAACTTTTTTCGATGAAGCCATATTCTATTCACACATAAAATCACAAAAAAAAGTTATATCTGGAAGAAAATAAATCAATAATAATAACAATAATAATAATAATAATAATAATAATAATAATAAGACTGCATTTCCGGAGAGACAATGCTATTGGTATGCTTGCGGATTATGCACACACACACACACACAGAGCTGTTGTATACACACAGAGAAACACGAGGGAAAGAGATAGGTGTGTGTGTGTGTGTGTGTGTGTGTGTGTGTGTGTGTGTGTGTGTGTGTGTGTGTGTGTGTGTGTGTGCGCGAGAGAGAGAAAGTTCTACAAGGCTGCATGCGTGTGTGTGTGTGTGTCTGACTGAAGATTCTAAAAGGTGACAGTTTGGCAGTCAATAGCTGAGTAATATGTGCAGCCTTATTTTTACGCTGTCATATCTGCAAAAGTTTTGCCAGTTGACATGATATTGACACACAAATGGCACAAACCTGCTCTTCATGTCAAAGCTGAGATCACTTTTCTTGGCCAAATGGTTCAGTCAAAAAATGAACATATTCTTCAGGCCTATGCGCTGAGCTGTTCACACATTTTTTTGTAAGTGAATGGGGTCACATCATAGGGATTTTAAAACTGCTCTCTTTGAAACATTTTTAAGAGTTGGCTTAGATCTTCACACAGTTTGTATTCAGAGTCAATGCCTCTCTGACAATGCCTTTACCTAGTTGATACCTAGTTAAAAACCCCAGGACAGGTCACCTCTCACTCTAACTGCCACAGTTTGTGACATTATCATCTTGACCATTCTACCATTCATTTCAATGAGGGGGAAAACAGAGAGAAAACTGAGGAAAAACAAGTCTGGTGAACGAATGAAAGGGGATAGGCCAGCGAAAAATACTCCACCCTGAGATCTTTTCGAGCCGTTCGTTTTGGCACTCGAACCGTGTCTCTATCTCGAACGCTGAAACGATTCAAAGCCGCCGTACTAATGAATGGCGATTCCCATATGCCGAGGTGAATGGGAAAATTTAGAATAATAATAACTGTTGATGAACAATTAATATGCTTTCCCGCAAGCATACTAAATAAACTGTTGGAGAACAATTAGTATGCTTGCTGGGGGCAAGCAGAGGCCTTTGGCAAGCATACTAAATAATACTATAAGACTATTTCATACATGGTAGACACAATCATCTGCTCTGGGAACTGTCCATTTGTTACCAGCGTAGTTGACAGGAATGAAAACCGTTCTTATTATCTGCATTTGCCAGAAATGCCTGCCAATCTGGTAACAAATGAACAGTTCCCAGATTTGGACTACACTACCAAAGATGCAGTTGCCAATAGACGTTTTCCAACTAGAGGTGAAGTGCAGCTGTACTAGTAGCCTACTTGTACAAATAGACCTGCCAGATCTCGGTGCAAGTGCATGAAGGCAGAGTTAAAGTCCACACGTCTGTGCAAGTGCACATACAATTTCTAAGACTGACCACTGACTGTTTTTGCATCTGTTCTCTGTCATAGTTATTGTAGAGTGGAGTATTGGAATAAATGTTAGCCCTATGGTCTTCTGTTTACTTTTTGAATGCAGGAAATGTTCCCCATAGTACATCATCATTATTATTATTATTATTGATTTACTTTCTTCCAGATATAAAGTGTTTAAGTTGTGAATAAAATGATGGCTTGATTGAAAAAAAAAAGCTGGTACTCATGATCCTAAATTCATAAACTCAAAGTTGCAAGTTGGGTGCTAAATATCACATAGGCTTTATGCAGCTATATTTGTGTATATGTATCCTAAGTATCTGTGTGCTTCAGGGATATTCTGAACAAATCAAGTTAAGTGATAACCCAGGCTTTATTTACAATAAATTGTAACAATAAATTATGTTTCATTGCAACTTGGAGGGCATTTCCACCCTTTATCTTAAAAAAGCCCGGATTTAGCTGTCCATTGGCTAAAAGTGTGTTTATTACATAGTGTGTCTTTAATCTGGTAACCAACTATTTAGCTCACCGGTTTCTCCTCTTTGGGCTGAATCCATACATACCTCATATGTTAAATTTGGTTTAACTAATCAAAAGTTATAGCAGTTTATATATTTTAGAGCGCCCCCCGCAGGCCATTTTGTTATCTGTGTGTTTGACACTCGAACTCAAATTGTTCTATAGACCCTAAACTTCAACTTGGAAGTGAAATCCAAACTTTAACATCAATTTGAAATGACTGAGCCTATTACGACTCCACTAAGAAGCTTACAACAGCACCACACAATACAACAACAGTGACACGAGACAACAGACAGGAGAACAATAATGCAAAACATTGACAAACAGACATACAAATGCTCCTGGTAGAATAAGGGGCAGCCATGGCTCAGTGGTTAGAGCGCTGGTCTTTAGAGCAGAAGGTTGCATGTTCAAATCCCACCCATCCATGGCTAAAGAAAGTGCCCTTGAGCAAGACACCTAACCCCACGTTGCTTCAGGGACTGTAACCAATACCCTTTTAAGTGTAACGGTTAACTGTAAGTCACTTTGGATACAAAAGCGTCAGCTAAGTGTAATATAATGTAATATAAAGTAATAAAATTGCTGTACCTCTATGGGTAGTGGAGGCTCTTCTTGCCCGCAGGTGCATCTGGTGGGGCTTCTGGTCCCCAGTAGTAGGCCTGGGCGATATGGAAAAAAACCTATATCACGATATGGATTACTTTATATCACGATAATGATACATATCACGATATGGCACAATTAGATACGTTTCATTTACTCTCTTTATTTACTCTTTGTTTTTTCATGTCGCAAAACAACCTTTCTTTAAAATTGATCTTTTTATTCTTATTTTTACAGTTACATGAACTTATAGTTTGTATTGTGACAACATGAGATGTAATTAAATGATATTCAATTGTATAAAATTGATAACATTACTATCACGATATAAACGATATAGGAGAAAGGTCACGATATACACTTTTATATCACGATAACGATATATATCGTCATATTGCCCAGCCCTACCCAGTAGCCTCTCCTCCTCCTCCCACTCCTGCTGCCCTCACTGGAGAAGCCAACTGCTCCTGCTGCTCCTGTTGCTGCTCCTCCGTCACACTGCTGCTCAACATCATCTGGTACTCTTCAGTGACCCACGGAAAGGAAAAAACAAAACAAAAAAACAATTAGAGTAGAGTAGAGTAAGTAGAGCCTTGAGTAGGCCCCCCCAACCACGCAAACAACACCCCCCCCCACCCCCACCCCGGAGCTGTGCTCCTATAGTCACGTATACCAAGTCGTAGTGCATTACTAAAAACTCTTTGTTATGTCATAGAATTGTAGTACTATTATGGTACTGCATGATGTACCTCCAGTGGCACGCTGTCATACTACAATACTGTGACACAACACAGGGCCCTTCAGTAATGCACTACGACTTGGTCACTGTGACATTCTGGTAACAGCTATGTCTTAACGGGTTAAAAAACAAATGAAATAAATCAAATGAAATAAAAAGATGATTGGCAGTGTTGTGATGATTCTTACCATGTGGCTGCTCTGCAGGTTCGATATTTATTTGGTTCTCTACTTTCACCATCGACCAATCCAGGGATAGCTCCACGGCCTGAGAAATCATTCAATTCAATTCAAATGATAATGCGAATAAATGCTTTAAAAAAAGGTAGGGTAGCAGTTTTTCAAAATGTGCCTCTCTTTTCTATTTAAAGGGTATCTTTTCAAAGTGAAAGTTACAATGACATTAACAGACCTTGGCTCATTTGAACTGTAGCACAGCAGTGTGAAGCAGTGGCGTAACACAAACACTTGGGGCCCCCCTGCAAGATACTAGAGTAGGCCCCCCCAACCACGCAAACAACACCCCCCCCCCCCCACCCCGAAATGCCACAGACCCCCACCCACACACCACGGCCTCCTCCACTAACTTTTTCAAGTAGAGGTCCATTTTTTTCAGGGCAGCGTGTCCCGGTGCCCACTAGGCTACATATTACCCATGTATATATTCTTTTATTATCATAATATAATGTAGGCCTAATATTTGAGAGCCCCTACACTGATGAGCACCAAGGAAAAAAGGTGAAGACCCAGAAGCACTCCAATTACCTGCTTGTATTATATTATATATTATAGGTCTATATGTATATAAAGGTCTTTGTAGCCTAGTATAGATATTATAGTCTACTATATAAATATATATATCCTAGGCTATGTAGGCTACACACACACACACACACACACACACACACACACACACACACACACAAACAGGCCTATTCATAGGCCTATGAATATAAAAACCAACACTGCAATCATAAATATAGGCTACATCAATCAATCAATAAATAGGTCTAGTAGGCTAGGCTAGTGAAGTTACTTTCTCACTCATCAAATCCATTCACCGTCTAGCAAACCTGAGTTAACACATTTGAATGCCTCTTGAACAGCTCTACGTTTGCGTGACAGCTGTAAGTTTGCGATTTGCAATGAATGTAGGCCTACTGACCGTAATTTCAAGACGCTTTTTACTGATCTGCAAACGTGATGCGAGAGAACAGACTATCCACACCGGCCGTGTTGCAAACACGGACAACTTTCCAGTATCAAGGAAAAAGGTGAAAGGAGTGTAGGGTTTGGGACTCTTGGGAAAGTATAGGAGATAAAGATTCAGTAGGTTAGAATTATTTTGAGTAATCTTTGAATCGCACGTTTATGAAGAAACGTGAGGATATTACGAGGCAGAAGACGTCGCCGAATCAGCTGTGCAGCAACGCACCGGTTGGTAGTTTCTCTTTTTCTGAATACTGCAAAATGTGTTGCTGACTTGTTCTTGAGTCTCCACCCCATAAAACCGGCGTGTGGTCACATTAGGGCTACGCTACGATGTTGTGACTCTGTATCTTAAATTGATAACTTGTGCAATCCCACCCTACGGCGCTCGCGGACAATTAGCGAAATTGAGCGTTTTTTGCGGAGGTTGTGTGCGCGGACCGTTTATTTAACGGATTTTACAATTAAAAGTTAAATCACAGAGAACATGTCAGAGAGCGTTGATTCACACGCAGCGTCCATCAGCTCAGTGTTGACGACACATATGGCCCTGTCTCGCGTAAGGGGGGCCCCGCCTTAAATGTCTTCGGAACTACTCCCCCCCAGCCAGGGGCCCCCACCCGAGCAGGGCCCCCCCGCACCGCGGGGGCTGCGGGGGTATACTTTACGGCCGTGGTGTGAAGCTGCATCAAGTACATCAAGAGTGACCTACGACCTGTGGGTCGCCAAAGATCCACGGGGGGTCGCGAAGCCCTCTTGATTTTAAGGGGTTTCATTTTTACTACTATATATAGCCCATGTTGAATAAATGACAAAGCATTTAACTAATATATGCATAGAAGCAACAACATGTTAGTGCTATTAAACATTTATTCTGTATTTGACCGAAGATAAATTGAGGAATAAAATGACAAAAATGAGTTTTCGCAGGAAACAGAGGGTATCAAGTGAATCCCTCTCGTGCGGGCGCTCGCGCGGTTGGGTTACCAAAGCTTACAATGGTAAAAACATGGGTCCCTGAAGAAAAAGGTTGGGAACCACTGACCTACGCTACCTGAGGGACGGAAGTAATTATTTCTCTATGGAGGGTCGGCGACTAAAGCGGATTCGCCAGGGACCACTTTTCACTTGGGCAGCACTTTTACTCATTTTCTAAACATCCAATAAAAGTACACTTTTGCATCGGCATTCAGGTGTGCGAGTTCCCCTTTCTTGCTCCTATGGAAAGTAGATTGAAGAATGTAAAAAAAAAAAAACCCTTTTCTGATTTACATACCTCTGTTTTCTGTTGAGCAGGTTGCCCGTGGAACAGTGCGTTATCCAACAGCTCCTGTTGTCCCTCCACTTGGTCACTGGGATAACGCTGATGTGCATTTTCAGCATAAAGTCGCTAAGGGTGCACAAAAACATTGTCATAACAATGCATAGCGATACTTGTTTTCACAAGATACTGCATCGATTCATGACAATCAATGATGGAAAAATAATAAAATTGAATTTGCCACTGGTCCATGTTGTTCAGTAGTAGAGAGTGAGCAATATTCCGGTTGTAATGATAGCTCTCTCCCAGATGCTTAAGTGTGTAAATAAAATAAATTGACTAATGAATGCTACACAGCAACTGACAAATACGCTGCATTTTTTTACACATTTACTGAAGTAAATATCACAAAGCATCACAATAGTACATGAATCGCAATGCATCGTGATAAGAATTGCATCGTCGTGGCACGTGTATCGTGACGCGCATTGAATCGTTAACCCTTTGCCAATACCCACCCCTAACAGCCGATCGCGCTCCTCCAGTCTCTGTGTGAGGGTTTCCACTTGTCTCCTTGTAGTCATCAACTCACTCTCCGTGTCCATGTAGATGTGGTCGAATATGGAAACAATTTCCGAGGTTGTTTTCACCATCAGGGTCTCCATCAGGGCCAGTATCTGGGCCCTAAATTGGACGATCCGCGGCGGTGGGTCAGGTTTTGGTGGTTCTGGTTGAATGTTTTCTTGCAGGTCTTGCCGGTTGTTGTGACGCTTGTTTTGATATTGTTTGCACTAAAAGACACATGACAAATGACAAAGAGAACGTCGTTACATTGCTGTAGGAAATAACATGCTGTCAGAAAACTACTTGTAAAGGCGTAAATACACATTAACAAGAAACAAGAGTGCCATGCTGCTTATGGTCCCTGTGTTAAAATGATCATGGTATTCCTGCACACGACCACAGTAACATAAGGGCAAGGGCCAAGCATGTATGTGGGAAAACACAAATCCAGATTTTGGTAAAAGCACATGTTCGTCAATATTACAAGGTGATCTACCGGTAGTAGTCCTAGTGATAGACGCTTGTGTTCTCACTAAATACGTATACAACCTTGCCTTCACGTTGCAGTGCTTGTGGACATGAATGAACATAAAGTTATCATTTGACATCAGGCAACACAGGTATGTGCTTCACAGTTTTCTGCAGTCTATAGAAGTTACCAAGACATGTGACCAAATGGCACAGTAGCACCTTCGCAAATCAAATTCCGTTGCCCGTTAGATACTAGCGCGGGTATGCCAATCCTAGTTGTGTAAACATGGAAACTGCAGACCAAAGAAGTACATTTGGCGTCACCAAATTGGTGAGGGCAATGACGTCACGTCTGGCATCTCTATTGAGATGACATATACATGTTCAACAACTGGTGACTGAGAAAATACATCTTCTTCACGAGCTGCACTATGGGCATGGTTCATGTGGGTCATTCACCATCTACATTGTCATTCCACACCTGCAATCACCTTGCATGGTGATGAAGTCATAGGGGTAAATGTTATCTAGGACAAGACATCTTCCCCTAGGACTAGGGATGCACCGATACCACTTTTTTGAAAACAGATACAAGTACGAGTACATTAATGTGTATTGTGGGTAAGCTTACTTGTACGAGTACCGATAGCTTTTACCACCAAAATACAATGAAATTAAAATAAATGCATGGCCTTGTTTTTTTCCACCTGTGATATTTTTATTGTCCATTTCCATGTAGATTTAAATGTTAGTAAATGTATTTCTTCCATGCTGATTTCAAGTCCACAGAACGTGACAAGATTTTGCATTGTTTTGTGTAATAGCAGTATCATTCCTGGTATCGGTAAGTGCTTGACGAATACGAGTTAGGGATGTTAACCGGTTAACCGATAGTCGGCCAGATCAACGATAACCGGTTAAAATTTTCTGCCACCGGTTAACCGGTTGTAATAATAATAATAATTATAATAACAATTTCCTCCCAAAAAGCCCCCCAAAAAACGATTATTTTGAGGTTTTAGTACTGTAATTCAGCTTTTCCATCTGGCAACAGTGACTGGACATAGCAGGTCCTGTCTGCGCAGTCAAAAAAAAAAGGCTTATGTGAAAAAAACAATAAAAAAAAAAATCAGTGCTCTGCATATCAGACACGCGAAAATTGTATAATTTAAGATTACCTGTTAACCGGTTAACCACCGGTTAATGAGTCTCAGTAGCCGGTTAAGAGTTTTTTCAATTTTCGCCACCCCTAGTACGAGTACGAGTATAACGAGCAGTATCGGTATCGGTGCATCCCTACCTAGGACTTAATGTAGAAGAGTCTACATGGTTTGGATAACAAGGGTGCATTTGCCAGTGTGCATCTTAGACATACTTCATATGATGCTGCAAACAAACAAAAAAATCCAGTCAGTCTCTGACACTTTGCAATGCACACATAGCCTTCTATGTTTTCAGCCCTGCGAAGTGTGGAATGGTCCCAAACTAAGTACATTTATCTTTTTTTGGTTCCTGCCAGTACCAGTTATTTCCCCACATTACTACGCATAGAAGGTAGGGATGGCACAAACCGCACCGAAAACCGAAACCGTACAATTCACACACATACCGAACCGAACCGTGCAATCCATCGCAAACCGCAATTCATGTACTGCCCAGAAAAATATGTAAAACAGAGATTCTAGGAGTGTCTTATCCAGTCTCTCTGATTAAAACATTAGAGTATAAGACCAAATCAGAGGATGGCACAATTAAAATCAGACCATTTTCACATTATAAGCCTATACAAACCATATGTAGGATATTTAGTGATAAGTCCGATTCTATTAGCCAGTGCACCATTTATCATGAACTTAAAAAAAAAGAAACGTAGAGAACCGAAAACCGTGACCTTGACACCGCGATATGAACCGAACCGTGAATTTTGTGAACCGTACCACCCCTAATACAAGGTGGATTTTTTTTACGTGATCCGCAGCCCCTTTACTTTGATATCCGGTTTGAGGGGTCCAGGTAAAACATGGCCATGTAGAACTACATGGGAACTTTGCTGTATAGGGGTGGGGAACCTTTTTCATTCGAGGGGCCACTTCAAATTCATCCGATCCGAGGGCCGTAAAAGTCCTCCGAGGGCCGTACTAAGAACACAAACCAGGATTTCCCCATGCACTTTAGGCTAACATTGAAGGGAGCCACCTTTAAAACAGTCCCCACCTTTTGTAGGTACCCTGAAAATAACTTCTTTGTATTGCAAATGTGTTTTCTAAGATTCCTTTACAAAATATTTAATATTTCATGTGAAGCTGCATAACATAAAAAATGTTTCGGGGGCCGGATTAAACGGCCCTCCAGGCATAGGATCCCCATCCCTGCTGTATACAGTAGTAGCAACATTAGATAGGCTATTCTTTGATACTAGGCAACACTGCGCTGCCCGAGGCCAGACAGAAAAACTCAAAATAGCCCTAAACAGGGCTCTAAATTAACTTTTTTTTCATCACTAGCCAAATGCCAAATAGCCAAACACATACTCAACAATAATATGTCGAAATGGCTGGTAAGTTGGCATTTTCTATCAGCCAAACTGAAATTTCACCACTATTTGGCCGTTTGGCTAGTGTTAATTTAGAGCCCTGGCCCTTAATGTCAGGGCTTCTAACTGTTTTTCCCCCCAATCGGTTCGCTCCTAACAGAAAAGGGTGAAAAGGCCATCTAGTAGGCCTACTCATAACACAACACAAGTCGTTTGTTGTTGTTTTTTTCTTCTTAGGCCTACTTGCAATTAGGCTTGTATCAAAACACGCATACCAGAGCCTCCCATGTAATGGGTACATGGAGCAAATGTGGATTCTTCACAGTAATCTCATCTAAAGTTCTTTGACATGTGCCAGGTCTTCTTTGAGTGGTAGCAGTAGAATTCGAAGACTTGTTGAACAGGTCCGGGTGACGCCTCTCGATATGCCTCTGCAAGTTCCCCCCATGGTTGCCCGCTATTTTGGCTCCACATCCCTCAACGTTGCACTTCGATTTGTTTGTTGCCGGGTCAAAGGCAAAATGCTGGCGATATGGATTCTCAGTATGTCTTCCCATCTACACGAACAGAAAAGTTGCCACAAGTGAGAAAGATAATCGGTTTTGTGTGTAACCAAGAATAGTTAGCCATCTGTGCATTAGGCAAACAGAGGTCTTGGCGCCATTTAGCCAAATGTTCGCTAGGTGGAGTCGACAAATATAGCTAGCAATTGATGTTGTGTTTGGAATGAGCGTTTTAATTAAAGATGGATCGTCATTTACCTCTTGTTTAAGATGCGCAGTGGAGACTTGGTAATCCACCGCTCTCTCAGCGAATGTCTGACGTCACAGGAAATGAGTGAACCTCAGCCGGTAACGTGCGCAGGAAAATAATTACTTTTTTGTTTTAGTTTATTAGGCAACGAAAACTTTGAGGAACGAAATAAAACCGGTATTAACCGGTTACCCTTGTTTTTTAAATAAGCGCTCCTGCCCGGTTTCGTTTCTGTTTCCTGTAAGATACAAAGAAGTTCCCCGTTTTCGTTTTGGTTCCTTGAACTGGTTCAAAGCCCTGCTAAATGTCCGGTGACCATTCCACCAATGAGTGCATTTATGGGATACAATGACTGTTGCATTGACTTAAATACGGATTTGAACACGAATACGCATTGACTTGAATCGTAGACTTGCGTTCAAAAATAGTCACCCACCTTCAGCTGTCTGAAAAGGTCTGGGTGTCTGACGCTCAGATGTTTCATTAAATTGGTGGTGTTCCCCCATTTTGCCGCGATTTTCCTTCCACATGTGTTGCAGATAGGATAGTGATCTTCAACCAGTCGTCCAGTAGCGTCTTTCCTAAACCCAAAAAATCCCCACACTTCTGATCTCCTCCCGGTCGGTCTATCAAGCTCAAACGGCGCAGCCATGTTTCTTCAATGTTGACAAAATGACACGCATGCGTAATACACCACGTGCAAAAAAAGAAGTTGCTGCTACTTCCTTTTCCGGTTCGCAGGAGAAAGGCAAAGACGAGAAGGGAAAATCACAAAAATCGTTGGGGAAAATTGGAGATCTAAATTAATTAAACATCTGATCCCTCTTAAACAGTGCATATGGCAGTTACTGAAAAGGCCATTGCCCTTCTGGAGGCTGGGGCAGCGCTAATATTGCGCCTCAAATCCTACACATAGGCTGAGCGAGCCTATCAGTCCAGGGGACGTTCCTTTGAAAACTCGTTACTTCTCCAAAAGAGTAATTTATTGCGTTACTTTTTTCAAATAAACGAAATAACAGTTAAAAGGAATATTCATCCTGATTCTGTGATTGTTTGCTTAAAGTTACTATCAAAGATCAATGGCTCCACGAGACCCTAACAACTCTGACTCCTCAGTGATGGGGGCGTTTTCAACCACATACCTACCTGGCGAGTATTTTGTTCAGCGTTAACCTTGCCTCCGTTTCCTTCTTCGCTATAGCTGAACACAGGGGGTGGGATAGCACGTAGAGGTGTGCCACCATGCATTTTTGCGAGGTGCTTCTTCAAATTGGAGTTACTCGTTACATATGAGGACAGAACTTTGTTTCCCGGGCACAGTTTACATTGGACATAAACACATTTGCCCTTGACTTCAACTAATGTGAAATTATTCCGGTATTTCCAGTTGGAAAATGTTAACTTGCGGCTTGATGCGCATTGTCTTTCCACCATCTCTGCTTCCATTCCAATGTGCAGCCTCCAGTCCTCCATAGTGCTTGTGTCCCCCCAACCCCACTGTCCCCGCCTCCGTGGAGAAAACAATACATTTTCCCAGCCGTCAGTTGGCATGTTCAGAAAAGGTCATACACGGCATTCATATGATTTTAGAGATTCAGTCTTTTCATGTAGGACTATACATTACATTTCACAGAGGCTGCAGATCAACAGTTATCTTTCGTAAAGGCTAGGTAGCAGCAAGGTATTATAGGACAAAACTGTGCAGCCAGCAAGAATACATACCTGTTGTAGCTCCTCTAGAACTATAGCCTTCACGCGGTCATATTCCCCCTCAATGTGTCTCGAAACTGTTCTCGCCGAGGGCAGAAGGTCCTCGGCTTCTGAAGAGCCATATGCCGCTCCAATTCTGAGATGCTCTTGTGCCTTAAACCTATGACCCTCAACAATAGCAAAAGGGCGCAGGTCCTGACAACACATTCGGGCGATTTTATCGGTTATTCGGCCCTTCACCCCGGCAGGCAGCTTGCGCTTCAGAAATGTGTCGATTTGGGGCTGGCTTTCGCTGTGGCTCTTACATGTGTGCCTATTGAGCCCACTCGTCCCTGCCTCGGGTATATACTTGATACATGTCACACAAGTTTTGCACGCAGCATAAGACGTCTTACTGCCATTGAGTTCCACTCTATGAAACTTCTGAAGCACTTCAGACTTTCCCTGAAGTGGTAAGAGTCTAATAGACGGGTCTTTATTTTTAACTTTTATTTTTAACTCAGCCTTTTCGCCCTGCACATCCATTGTCGTTGCCGGTGTTGTAGTACGTTGTTTCCCCACGCTTGGGTTTTTTGGTGTTTACTTTCCGGCAGCTGCTGGGATAGACCGGAAGTCTCAAAGCACTGTCTGACCAGAGGCTTATGTGTCTGACTTGTAGTTCTATATTGAACCGTTATTTTGACCATGTTCATTTTTCTGCTCGAGGATTGTAGACATGAACAGTGATTGTTTTACACGGTAAAAATAGTAAAAAATAATTTTAATCTATTTTGCCGTTCCCGCTCTTGTCCTGTCCCAATCACGAGATGGATACAATAGGCTCGTTTGCAACCACGCAGCAAAAGATTTGATCAAAACGTGATTTGCTTGGTCATAAAAAGGAGGGGATAACTGCGTCGCAACCAAGCTGGACACATCAGGACGACGAGATTTCAACAGTGGCAAAGAAGGTGGATCTATTGGTCTGTGGGTGGATCTACCTTTTTTGACAGCAGATGTATCAGGGCGCCCTCTCGTGGAATTAAATAATCATGGCGCTAATTCCATGCCGCACTTACCAATAGAGTTCTTCAGTAACGCGGAAGCATGTAGTAGATTGTAGTCTTTCATGTTAGCATTTAAGGACTTCCTGGTTCGTATCGGCTTCCGGCCTCCATTGGGAATGAATAGGGGCCAGTTTCAAATAAGCTCCGAGTGCAAGCACGCGCTTAGCGAACCCCCGCAAACTGTCGAGGGTGTTAAAAATAGGCTGTAGGTATGACATGGTTGATCATTTTGTGTCAAACTTCGACATAAATACGATGTTGCGTCCATATGCTAAACCCGGAAACAATTGGCGACTACAGAAGCGGCGCCTGTATCTAACGTCATGTACGTGCGGAGGGTTGTACCCATGGCAACCAAAGGAAAGCATGTAGTTCGGAAGTTTTAATGATCAGAAAGGGGTTAGCAATATTGAATTATAATCGTCATGATTTAACATGTGAATACACCAACATGATGATACTATCCGTTCCACTAATGAGAAAGGGATGCGGGGACACGCTAATGTTCGTTGTTGCCGTGCAACTTATATTTTTGCCAAACCTGAATCTCTATGGCGTTTTGCAATGTAAAAAAATCGCCATGGAACCGGAAGTCCAAACGCCGCATACAAGTTGACGTCAACGCTGAAGAGCTCCATGTCGGCACATGCTTGTGAAATCCGAGACTCTCTCTGCCTCTCAAAGAGAAATCGGATGGTCTTGAGGTAGAGACACAGGTTACCACTCGGTGAATCATGGTACAACTCTTAGTTAAATTTGTGATGATTTGGCTTCACTTCCATGTAATAATTCAGTTAATTAGTGCTCACTTTAGGCTATTCATTTTGTGTTTTGGGACCAAAGTCGTCATTCAGATAGGACAGTTTTAAAATTACTTAACAGCGCCAACCCATCCTGCGAGGATTGAACCCAGGTGTTCAATATAGCTTTACCATGGTGCGCCAACCACAAAGGCCACTCTGTTTTGTGCACTTTCATACATAAAGGACAAGATAAGTCACTCGCAACGGGTCTGTTTCCACATTAACCATCAGCAACTGAAGACTTCCTTTGTTTCGGTGCAGTTTCGAACCGGGGACCTCATGAATGGAAGTCAGGCGCGCAACCACTACTCTAACCGTCGGGCAGGCGACCCGCGAAATAGTACTGGTTTTGTAACCTACGGCATACACTCCTAACGTGGCGAAGATGGAGCATCTGACAGGGTGGTTTGTTTCTTTTTTTTTTACTGTTGTAAGTGGGTTGTGCGACCATACATATGGATGATACCACTCTGAGTATGCTGCATTTGAGCATGAAATGCATTTCAGCATGTAGAAAATGAAGCACGTTCAACTACACACACATGAATCACATGAGCTATGAACACCAATCACGGCAGATTCCTCACATCATGGAGGAGGTCTTCTGGCCAGCGCAGTAGCTTTTTGTAACTGCGTGGCAGCTTGACAGAACTTTTGTTCCCGCGATGGTTCAACGCCATGTGACACGACTGCCGCGCAGAGGTCACTCCCTTCAACTGCGTCGTGAACGGCAAATTCTAACCATGATGCTTCACGCGGACACACTGAGCATGCTCGCTGCCTAGCAAATTTTCAACTTCGTCAAAAATATGCCATCACGAACGCCCTTAATGTTGACTCCTGTTTCACGTGAATCCCGCGGGAATCACGTGTCTCGCGGGAATTCCCGAAAAATGTCATCCTCTACAGCCTAGCCACAACATTGACAGCAACTTTTGGGGTGATGTTTTTGCAAATGAGAAAATTGCATTGGAATTGTTTTTTTTTTTAAGATATTGAATTCATTTTCTGTCGTCAGTGACATCATGGGATCATACAAGCAGGCAAGGGAGGACAATTATTGTCTATTGTATATGGTCTATTATATATATTGACTATTATAGTCCCTGCTGTGTGGACTCTTGTGTGTATGTGCTTGGGAACTTCTTTAGCAAATCATGATCAGCAATTGTGTTGTCATGCATGCAAAGGGTGAATGTGAGCATACAGGCTTGGTAGGCTACAGCAGTGGTCCCCAAACTTTACGATGTTAAGGTCCACTCCCCGATGTAGGCTACTAGTAGATTCCAGCCAAGGCCCCCCTTAAATGGGTTGTGCCACCACACTATTTTTTCTGTGTAGGCCTACCCGCTTTCACGACCATAGTGTAGGGGTGGGCAATTATTTCGTCCAGAGGGCCACATTGGGCAATTTGCCCATGTCAATAATAAAACAGTGTACGCTGAAGTAACTTGGCAGCAATGATATTCCTGCACATTGTAATTAAATGTATTTAGATGAAGCCTATGTCTTTGGTTAACCTTAAATCCGTAAGACTCTTGTTTTAGGTTGCATTTTAAGAATGTTGAGTAACTGTTTGAATTTGGATTAAAAAGTTGCCTTTCTTGAAAAGTAGAGGTGCTCCGATCACCATTTTTTGGCCCGATCACCGATACCGATCACCAAAAATCTTTATCTGCCGATTACCGATCATTGCCGATCACAAAAATTATTTCCTATTTTTTTAATAGCCTATTAATTATCCTTATTGAATACCATTTCTGCCCATAAACCAATCAATCTTAATTTGCACATGTCTATTATTAGGCTATTATTATTATTATTATTATTATTAGGCTATTATTATTATTATTATTATTATCTTTCAGACTAGTGTTGGTAATACAGTCTACAGTATTAATCAATGTATAAGTTATTGCATAGAATAACTAAACTATTTAAGATTGAATAACATTACATCAAATAGTCTTCCACATACGAGAAAAAAACAACCTGTCGCTTTAAATGAGCAGCCTCGTGAGGAGAGCCCCTCCCCTCTCTGTCACCGTCCACAGTTGCAGTGCTCCACTACCGTTCTGAATCTCTCTCTCAAGTTTTAACCACATCTGTCGCCGTTTGGTGTTTCAGCGACTATCAAACTAATCGACTGACTGCAAATTACAACTTTGAAAACAATAATTGACATGTTTGTGCTGACAACGTGAAGTTGTCGCGTGCTGACCAAGGCAACTACACAGGTTATAACGTAACATGGCTCACTAGCGAGTTCTCAATCGCAAATTACATTGTCAGGTAAACGGCGCATGGATCGGAAAATCAGATCATTGTTGATGCAGATATGGTTATGAATGGTGGAAATGAAGGGGGGAATGGCGAAAAGTTATAGACAAGCAAAGATGCCTTCTTTTGGTGCAGTTGCAGCTGTGCAGAGCCAGCGCCTACATGCAGCGCCAGGTATAAAGGCAAATGGTTGCGTGAGGAATTTAATATCTCTCGATCGGTTTTTTGATCGGCATGTTTTTCCGATCACCGATCAGGCTATTTTTGGCCATTATCGGCCGGTCATGATCGGCAGCCGAGCAATCGGAGCACCTCTATTGAAAAGGCTTTGGGGGCCGCATGTGGCCCCCGAGGCTGAGTTTACCCATATCTAGTGTAGGGCCTGTGAGGCAGTGTCCCACTAGGATATATAAAATATCAGTAGGAAAAGGAATAGCAATACTTAGGGCAGTCATGGGTTGGTTAGGGCGTCAGACTTGTAGCCGAAAGGTTTCCGACTCCCGACCCGCCAGGTTGGTGGGGGAGAGTAATTCACCAGTGCTCTCCACCGTCCTCCTCCAGAAGGTCCCCTGAGCATGGTACCGCCCCACTGCACTGCTCTCTTGGGGCGCCATTGGGGGCTGCCCCCTGGCGAGGCATAAATGCAATTTCGTTGTGTGCAGTGTGCTGTGTTCACTTCTGTGCTGTGTCACAATGACAATGGGAGTTGGGCTTTCACTTATCCTGTCCCCCCCAGCATTTCCTCACGGTCCCCACTTTGAAAACCACTGCACTACAGATTTATACACCCATAAAAAGGATGGGTTGAAAATAACCCAATTCTTACTACCGTGCTGGGTAACTATTGGACCAACCTTGCATTGGGTTGTATTTATACAATGCATTGGGTTATGCATTTCAACCCAACAGGTTGAGTAAAGTAATTAACTCAAATGTGGGGTTATTTCTAACCAAACCGTTATATTGAATGTACTTCATTGTTGAGTCATAAAATTATCCTACATTTGGGTTATACAGCCCCAATATTCTGTTTAAAATTACTTCATTATGAAGTTAAATTTACCCAATAAATGTATCACTTATTATATGTGACACAGACTGCAAAATGTGCACACCAGTTTGTGCAATACTTTGATTTTATTGTCCCATTTTGTTTTCACACTTTTCAAGAAAGGTGATTGTCTGTTATATTGCTCTATTTTATATTGAAATGCAATGTTATCATACAGTCAAAAAAGGCAGGAAGGGTTATTATTTAAAAACATGGAAAAAAAATGGAAAAAATATTGGGTAACAACACACTGGGAAACAGACTTTCAGGCATTGCGCATTATGGGAAACTCATTATTTACTAATATAGAAAAATAATATAGCCTACTTTAAGAATATACACTTTCAAAGTTTACAAAGAAGACCCATGTTAAAAGTAAAGGGCATTATGCCTTTAAGTTGTTTCTATGAGCACATTTTTGACTTGGGAATAGAATGGGGAAAGGTGATACGAGAACCTCAATGTTGATAAAGAGATAAATAAATGTGTTTGTAAGACTGCTTTGTGACAGTACGTAAACACTAGAAACAACCAAATAGCCAAGGTCATTGTAGTGTCACCATGAATTTGCTGTATTGGTGTAAACCAGGGGTGGGGAAGCTATGTCTGGAGGGCCGTTTGCGGGCCTTGAGGCCGTGTTATTCAGCCCCCCGAGACAATTTTAATGTTATGCAGCTTCATATGAAATATGCTATATTTTGTAAATGAATCTTAGAAATTACATTTGCAATACAATGAAAGTTATATTCAGGGACCTATAGAAGTTACAGTATTTCTCAATTGGTTTTGTACATCTCTCGAATCTCTCTCGCAATTTGCAAAACATAATATTCATTCTCACAACAGCTTTAACAAATGGCAAAACACCGTGGATGACCTGCAAAACCAAGTGTCTTGCTCAAAACAGTTTTTGTGTCAATGAACGTGTCAGTGCCAGCAGAATGGTTAGTCATTGTGTCATAGTGTATGGACAAGCTAGTCAAATCGATTTGTCATGTTGTCAATTGACTAGTACACTCTTGAGGATCTTTTCTGAAGCGAAATGTTGTTTAGAATGGATGGGAAATGTTGTAACTTCAACTTTATATTTCATTGATCAGATGAAATTGTACTAGATATACATTCAGAGTATGAACTATTTATTGACAGGTTTTCTCATTGCAAAATAGAAAAAATAGCCAACTCGGTTGAGGAGTCAAAATGCGCCCCCTACCACCCCTTTTCACTTGTCTTGCAGGACCATTATAAAAAATATAGAACTGTAAAGCAAAATAAATAAATAATTTTGAAACAATACACTGATACTGTATAAAGTGTTGTGAAATTCTAAGGAGATATTGTAATTTTGTGTGTAGCGTAATTATGAAGGGCACATGAGGCATAGAATAATGTAATGCAGTATAGTGCCTATTGTTGTATTGCACGCCTGTTTTCTCTTTCCCTTCTACTGCTTTTGATAAGAGAGAGTCAATATTTACCAGCGAGCAATTTACCAATTCAGATCACATTTATAGACAAAAATCCAATGGAAATTATACAGTGCTTAACACATTATGGCAGCTTGGTAAATCATTTTGCATGGTAAGACTTATACTATGACATAGGGCCTAAATGTTTTGGGGTTTGAGATAGTTTTGTGTATTCAGGGACAATGCTTTTTGAGTGATATGACAAAAGCAATGATAATGTACGAAAAAGCTGAGAATTGTACACAACCATCTGCATGGTGATGAAAGCATGCTAAATGCTGAAAATTATGAGAAATGTATTTTATCATGTGCACAGATAACAACAGGAAGTCACAATTGAACAGGAAGTTTTTAGAATGATTATTATGTTGTGAGAAATGTACAAAACCAATTGAGAAATACTGTAAGGTCTGTTTTAAGGTGGCTGCATTCATAGCCTAGAGTGCAGGGGGAAATCCTAGTTTGTGTTAATTGTACGGCCCTCTGGGGACTTTCATGGCCCTCAGAGTAATTTGAAGTGGCCCTTCAAATGAAAAAGGTTCCCCACTCCTGTTGTACACTTACAGTAATACACAGCGTTTCCAAAACCAAATGTGTAGAGCAGTGCAATCTGTGTAGAATTTGCAATAAAATCTTAGCTGGGTGTCTCTTTTAAAGGACTGTGCGCACTGAAGCTGGCATTGCTGCCGCTGCCTCCTGGATACAGAACCAAGCCTCCTGGATACAGAACCAAGCCTCGTCAAAACTCTCTCAGCCTCTGAATGAAAAGAAAAACACACGTGACATTTAGTTACAAAATTATAACATGATGATGACATTGCAAGACACAGGTCATACCGTCTGTGAAATAAATAGATAAATAAGAAAGGGTTAGCTAATAAAGAAAGTGTTGGCTATTAAAAACAAATACCAGAAAACAAAAATGCGTCTGATATGAGGATCCAATTGAATGAGGTCAAATCTAGCAATAAAACTCAATTTGGTATAGGCCTAGGGATGCATTTCTGGTAGCAAACTACTGCAACACAGACAAAACAGTGACTTACCCACTAGTGCTGCACAATGAAGAACGTCTCCTTTCTTTCAGCAACATCCAAGCAAATAGCCTGAAATAAATTATTTTGGCACCACCAACGTTCCTTTAAAATGCGAGCACTCACCATCGAGATTAAGCATCCGTGTCCATTCTTCAGAAATTCTAGGAGTGAATTTTATCCAGTCTCTGCACTCTTCCTTGTGAACCGTCAGTGTATGATACAAACGCGGTTCGGTGAACTCTCTGGTCAGGCTATTATGATACGAATTTTCCTCGGAGGACCTCCTCACGGCATGTTCACGCACTAAGTTTTGAATCGGCCCAAGACAATTTAAGTGATGACGAGTGATAACTTGGACAGCTTCTTTGATAACTTGGACAGCTAGGTGTTATTGTAGAGGTGTTCTCTGCTGTAGCCCATGATGAGTACCATGATGTAGCCTAGTAACATGACGTGCACCGAAGTTAACACCCGCTGGTCAGCAAGTTACGAACACATGCACCTCTCACAAAGAACTCACCTTCTTTTTTTCGGCGGTAGCAGTGGTTTTGTTTGCCACCGCGGTAGTCACTGTAATTTGCCTCAGTGTCTTCTGTTCCACTTGCTGTGTTGCCACACGTTTGTTGTGCTTTGAAGTTCCGAAATGTCGGAGGATGGTAGATTTCCTTCTATGTTCAACGACTAGGTTGCAAGGTGTACAAAATAGTTTGCCCCCGCTTTCGTGGAGGACATTTGGAAACTGCTTAACCCTGTCCTTCGCTGCTATCTTAGTTGGGAGGTGACTCGAGGCAGACATTCTGCTTCTTTTTTCGACGGAGATTGAATCCAAACTAATTTCTTTGAAAGGAAGTTTGTCGACCTCATTGAAGTCAGCGCAACACGTTACGGACATGGATTGGTTCAAAGTTGCGGGAAATCGCGGTGATTGGTTAAAGTTGCGCTGTCGCGCAGAATTCGCGGGAATTCATTGAAGTTGCGAAAAAGTTGCAAATCGCAACATCGCGAATTCTTGGAAGTCCTTATTATTAATAACAATATACGTGGTAGATGGGGTACCCTGATCAAAAAATCCTTTAGGATTTTCTGTTTTTCCTATAGGATTCTGAAAATCCAATAGGATTCATCTAAAATCCAATAGGATTTTTGTTTTTACCCATAAGATTCTATAGGTCTACGAAAATCCTATAGGATTTATATACATTCCAATAGGATTTTCATTGTCTCCTATAAGATTCCAGAGACAGCTGCGAGCGCAGCTAAGTTTGAAATTATTTTGGTTGTCAAGGGAAACAAACCGGACGTTGCAGTCGCATATCAACCGTTTTCAGGTAGCTTGGACTAGAGATGTAGGCTAACTCGGGCTTGATTTAAAAAAAAATAAATAAAAAAAAACGTTCAATTAACTTGCCGAAATGTTTGCCTGTAATACTGTCACTTGAAGGACCTCTTCAACGCGTTTACTAATCGATATCCGACTTCTGAAGTGTTGCCGTAACCTTACCGTTAGCAAGTTTGCTAACGTGTGAAACGTAGCCACCCAGCAAGCAGGTGTCAGGTGAGTTTTTATTTAGTTTTATATTGTATGGTTTGCAATATCACATTGTATGTTGGTCGTGTGTTTATAGTCTGACGCAGTGTAAAATGTAGGTCTATTTCTGCAGTAACGTCCTCAAGTTTCCTGCTGGAGTTGGGGCTGTCAAACCATTCAAGTGGCCCATGATGACTGACTGAAAGGACATTATGGTAAGTTTATCATGATAATCTATTCTTTGTCAAACTTGCTATGCACCACTGCAAGCACACATCACAGCCTTTACCACCTCAGTGTTATCTCTCCATTTTCCCACTAGACATTTGAAGTGAGCAGTGTTGGGCAGTAATGCATTACAAAAGTAATTAATTATTGTAATGCATTACTTTTCGCTGAAATGCAGACAGCAATGTAAGGCATTTCAGGGCAAAAGCTGACATTTTACTTAGTTACCATGCTAAATAACTGAAGTTACAATACATTGCAATGTCCTGGATTTTAGTGGGATTTATCTAGTGTGGTGGGTCAGAAAGAGTCAATTCCTGAACCTGGTAGTTTAGTCTAAATGCTGCCAAAAACACCTCCTGGATGGGAGGTGAAAAAGTCATGACTCATGAGCTTGATTTACACTGTGATAAATTGCCAGATCCATATTTAGGCCTACAGTTCTTTTGGCGAAAGTAACTAAAGTAATGCAAAAGTAGTGTAATGCCTTACATGTCAAATATGGTAATAGTGAAGTGTAAGGGATTATTTTGAAAAGACAGTAACATGTAATCAGTAATGCATTACTGTTTTGAGTAACTTGCCCAACACTGGAAGTAAGATAAAATGATAATGGCCTGGTGTGACGGAGGTCATCTTGCACCTGTTCACCCCCTCGGGGATCGAACGTGCGACCTCGTCAACTACAACGGTTCGGCAATGGGAGACACAGTACGATACCGCTGGGCCAAGAGACTAGTCTCTCAGCCCAACGGCACGAGACTGTATGAAGCTATCGGAGGGAGGTTTACCAACGTTATACGCCAACTCTGTGCTAGTTAGCCTCCGTTACACTGGCATCCATAGTAGCCCTCAACTTATAAGTGCTATGCCACGGGTGCATGTCTATATGTTCCCACAGCCCAATGGTCCCCACTAAGACTTAACATTCATTTTTAGGCCCATTGGTCTCACAGCCCATTGGTCCCGCAGCTTATACCTGCTGGCCCATGTTCCCACATTTCTAAGAATTTATTCAAATTTAGGCCCTATGTCCCATGGCGGGAGGAAGGGCATGTTCTCTTAGTTTACTCGGAAATGTGGCTACATGAAGTTGTTGAACATAGGGCATATTTGAATACTTTCTTTACAATGAGGGGAAATGGGAGCAGCAAGAATAAGCTCTGGGACCGCTGACCCCAGATGCCACGCCATTATCATTTTATAATGTAAGTTATATCACTTTTAATATAAGTGCAACTCCTGAGTTCATATTGCCTTCACTGAATGGGTCCCTCTTGTTTTCACAGTGAATTCACTACAAGTCAAAATCAGATAAACAGACAGGAACATCAGCCTTCTTGGTGCCAGATGGAAATACTTGAGAATAGCAAGAAAAACGGTAAGTCTAAAACTACACATAAGATCATAATTAAGTTAAATGTGACCTGGTGGCATTATTGCATGACTGCTTAACATTCAGAAATGATTGCTATACTGTCACTCATCATCTAGAATACATCTTGGAGTTAAAACTTAAGAGTCTATGGGCTTTAAGAAAGAAAAAAAAGAGTGAATGAGGTAATCACAACTCTGCCAAGAGTCTGTTTTGGTGTTCATTAAAATTAGTGTAACTATTCTCTTCCTGTGCTTTGGTTTTGTTTTAGGTTCAAGTAGGCCCGACAACAGAGATCACAGACAACCACAAGAAGTGACCCCAGGAGGGGGACAGACCATATGTTGGCAGTTTTTGGAAGGCAGGTCCTAGCCATGCACTCATATAGCGGAAAACCACCAGTAAAATTCAACAAAAAAAACCTCATAAGTGAGTACCTTTTCACTACAATACCTTGCTTACATAAACAGCAAAGTTCTCAGACAAAAAATAGTTTTTATACAGTACATCCAGCAAGTACTGTCAGCACTTCACTTTTTCCACACATTGTTATGTTACAGCCTTATTCACAATGGATTCAATTCCTTTCTCAGCTTGCCTTTCTTTTACTCAAAATTGTACACACAACACCCCATTATGACAAAAAAAAATTATGTGCAAAAGTACAAACAGGTAGCTTTTCCCATGACACTCAAAACATGTGAATTACTTAGCCTACGGGATGCACTGTAAATGTCTGACAATGTCACAAGATTTCCATCCATGCTACACTCATTGTTTTCAACAACACAAAAAACCCTCTCCCGCACATGCCACAGATTCTCAATAGAGTTTTAAAGTCTGTTCAGTAGGCCTATGTATTTTCTCATGTCTTAATTTTCCATGTGTTGGTCTGCTCTGTATGTTTGTTTGTTTGTTTTTTCAGACTACTTCACAAACAAATTTGATGTGGACACTTCAATGATCAAGCAAGCAATGGCACAGGACTGTTCAGATGAGGCAAAAATGACACCCACACAATGATCAAATAATGAAATAATAAATATATTTCGCATATGACCATTTCATTTGCTGTGTTGTTTTTTTGCTTTATGTTTATGTGAACTATGTTTTAAAATCCTATTATAATAAATCCCACAGAATACAAATCCTATAGGAATAGAAATCCTGTAAGAATAAATCCTATAGGAATATAAATCCTATAAGAATAAATCCTATAGGAATATAAATCCTATAGGAATTATCCCATCAGAATCCTATTGGATTTCTATCAGATTTTGGAACAAATAATCCTATAGGAACATTGAAATCCTAAAGGAATCCTGTAGGATTCTGCCTTCTGGATTCCAATAGGATTCCTGTAGGATTTTGGTTCCAAAATCTGATAGAGATCCTACAGGATTTACCTTACTGGATTCCTTAAGGATTTTTTGATAAGGGTAGGTAGCAGCATTGTAGCAGCATTTGTGGGTACACTGGCGTGGAAATTCATAGAATGTATAGCTTAAGTAGCCTAAAGTGTAATTACCACCTAAACTGTTGACGTAGAGACGGACCGATATGGGTTTTTTATGCCCATACCGATATTTAGTGGTCAGCCGATGGCTGATGTGACCTGCTGATTTTTTGGGCCGATATGCTATTGTACAGTGACGTGCGGTCAACTTTATGGCTGGTGAGGCACTGACTTTTCCAATATCAGATTTTCAAATATATAATACTACAGCTACAGAATAAGTACATTTTAGTAAATTTACCAAATAGGCCTACCGATAAGTTTCATATGTCATAGCTTTCTTAACATAAGGTAAGCTTAGGCCTACATAATAAAACATGCTGCATTTCCGTAGAGAAAATGCTATTAGATCTCTCTCTCTCTCACACACACACACACACACACACACACACACACACACACACACACACACACACACACACACAGGATTCAAACAGTGGTCTCACATAAACCACACAGCACCAATGTGGAGGACAAACAGGAGCATCACGGCAGAGAGAGCAGGAGAGCAGAGCAGTGGAGAGGAGAGAAGAGGAGAGGAGGGGAGGGGAGGGGAGAGAAGAGAGGAGGAGAGGAGAGGAGAAAGGAGGAGAGGGAGGGGGGAGAGGATAGGAGAAGAGAGAAGAGGAGATAAGATGGGAGAGGAGAGGAGAGAAGAGAGGAGAGGGGGGAGATGAAAGGAGAGGAGAGGAGAGGAGGAGGGGAGGGGAGGGGAGGGGAGAGTAGTGGAGAGCGTAAGCTCCTTCACAGCCCACTGCTCTCACACACACACAGGATTCAAACAGTGGTCTCACGTAAACCACACAGCACCAATATTCACAAGCAGGAGCATCACGGCGGATGCTCAA
The DNA here is from genome assembly GCF_034702125.1 of Engraulis encrasicolus. NCBI lineage: Eukaryota > Metazoa > Chordata > Actinopteri > Clupeiformes > Engraulidae > Engraulis > Engraulis encrasicolus. The sequence goes on from NC_085879.1 coordinate 42,049,396, forward strand.
TGAAAGACACACACAAAGGATTCAAAACATGGTGTCATATAGCAGTGTTTCTCAACCTTTTTTTAGGCGAGGCACCCTTTCAGGTCATGACAAATTTCAAGGCACCCCAAATCAACAAGCCGTAACATAGCATCGCATCCGATACCACACAAGCTTAGAAAAGTAGCACATTTGGAGACGCCACACGACCTACGTTTGAAGTTGCAGCTGACTGGTGTGACCAATATTTACTTTATTGTGCATAAATGGCAGATGAAAGATTCCACTGACTGGCATTAAATTATCAATCTAGATGAATATGTATTATATTACATAATTTATTTATCAGCAACGATTTCGCGGCACCCCTGAGGGGGGTCCGCGGCACCCCAGGGTGCCCCGGCACCCCTGTTGAGAAACACTGTCATATAGACCGCTGAGCACCACGGCGAACAAACCGGTGTGATAGCTTTTGTGATACGCACCAGATTCTCGTGCAAATGTAGGCCTACATCTACTTGTACGAGGCTACGGCAAGCGATGTGGGACAAAGGTGTGGCAGGAAGCGAATGTCAACATAAACAGAGATTACACAAGCTTCGATATGGTCACCAAATATTTTGGGACTGTCATTTATGTTATGCCTACACTTTGGAATTAGATCAGAGTCTTGTACTTACACGGGTATATTTGACTTACCTCAACGGTACCCTGTACTCGACTTTACAAACAGTTACAGGGCACATGAGAATCCGGTGCATATCACAAAAGCTACCACACCGGACAGAATCACGGCGGATTCTCTCTCTCCCCACGGGTCTCACAAACACAGGCTTCACACACATAGGAAACACTGGTCTTACCTTAACTGGTACATCAGGTCCATGCGCCGCTCTTTCACGGTTCTCATTCACTTTGTCGTTGTGCATGCTAACGTTACTTTAGCCGGTGCTGTCCATCCAAGCCACATCTATTCGAGACGTCCCAAACGTCCTCCAAAGCAATTTGGCATTGAATATGAGTAGCCAGGGATTTGTGTTTCGTGAGGCTCCTTAGTAAATTGTTAAGTCGTAAAATCCCATGCGAATGGTCTTCCACACATTCTCGCCAAACAAGACACAGGGGAAACAAAAAATCTTTTCTGTTGTACCACTCACTTTGAAATGATCGGGTAGTTCTAATTTTCTGACCGGTCACCTGCAGTTAAACCCTTCAGCTCTGTCGGTCCTCCATTCTTTATCAGATATTTTCCCCTTGGAAATCCAACTTTGAGAATGCTCTTAGTTTCGTTATGAAATCCACTTGTAGCAGTCAAAGTGAACAAGCTAGCCAACAACACCGACTGACTGTATTGTGAACTTCAGATTCGCTATGACGTAACTGGCCAGCATGACTCTCAACACCAGAAGGAGTCTGCGGCCAGGCTACTGCTCGCCTCACTACTGTATCTTTCAGTGGGCGTTATGCCAAAGCGTTCAGAGTAAAGAAATGATAATCACCCGTAGAAAATAGTAGAACATTATCAGGAATTGAGGGCACACCATACATACTTCTATTAAGTGTATAAAAACGTTTAATACAATATTACCAGGTTGCATTCACAGAACGAGCAAAATGGCGCATGCGCTCAAGCTTGTTAACGAGGGATTGCGCAATCCGGGGTGAGTTCAGAGTTGCCCCAAATTTAGCGTATTCGGAGCAATTTGACATGAAATGGGCAAATATTACGATTTTGGCCACGGAAATGATTGAAAATGAGTGAAACTGTTTAAATACTGCTCAAATGGTAGTTATGGTGCAGATGCTCGAAAACAATAGCAGTTATTGTTACTTGTCACGATCTGGACTTTGTGTTGTTGTTTTGTGGTCATGTTTCACTGTCTCTCCCCTTGTGATCTGATTCTTGCCCGTTTTGGTTTCCTTGTGTTTTGTTTACGTTTTAGTCCTGTCACCTCTGTCCATGTGCTTTTGTTTTCCTGTCATGTGTTCTGCCCCGCCCCTCGTTTGTGTCACCTGCTCCACTTATCTTTGCCTTGTTTAGCTCTCGTTATTGTTTTCATCTCGTACCTGGCCCTCTTCTGATTTCCTCGTTGTCCATGCCTGCTTGCTGTCATTGCTTTCACCTGTTCTTGTGTGTCATGTGCCTCCTCATTTGTCTGTCTGCCTTCTGTCTGATTGTTGCTTATTATCCCATTGTCTGCCCTTGATCATTCCCTTCTGATTTGTTCCCTCGTTGTTTGCCCACCTGTGCCCTGTTAGGTTCTGCCCTATCGTGTGTTTTCTTGTGATTTCTTTCTGTGTATTTAAGCCGTCGTGTTTCAGTTATTCCTTGTTGCGTCATTGTCTTACCATACCTTGTTCGTGTGAAAATCCCTGAGAAGTCTAGTAAGTGTTTTGTTTCTAAGTTTAAGTTTTCTGTTTTCTAAATTAATGTTTTCCCCCTCGTGGGTTTTTGTTTTGGAATGAATCTTTGTTACATTTGGTCCTTTTGTAGTTCAAATAAACCCCAACCTTTCCCATACCGTCGTTTGTGTGCTGCATTTGGGTTCTCGCTTTGAAACTCTGACAGAATGACGCAACCAACTGAGAACCCAGCAGCACACTTAGCTAAGGCTTCACGCCAGAGGTTTCCATCACTGCGTGTTGGCTACATGCACATCCGAGACTCTATGTGCACTCCCCCCAGAATCTCCTCTGACCCTTTCCTGGGGTCAAGGTTGGCCATTCGGGGCCGATCGAGGAGGAGTGTCTTCTCCAGCTGGGACCCCGAACCATTCCCCTACGAGGACTGGTATGTGTCAGGTTCGGACTCCGACGACGGGTCTGAATGGATGGACGTTCCACCAAGCCCCAGGAGGAGGCGACGCAATCGGCGCCGGAAGGGCTGCCGACCTGTCCCCCTGGAGGAACCTGCAGATGTCACCCCACTAGAGTGCGTGCAGATGTCACCCCACCAGAGTGCGAACACCCAGCTTCAACCCCAGCCTCAGCCCGAGCCTGCCAGCCCGCCGGCCCAACCCGAGACTGCCAGCCCGCCGGCCCAACCCGAGACTGCCAGCCCGCCGGCCCAACCCGAGACTGCCAGCCCGCCGGCCCAACCCGAGACTGCCAGCCCGCCGGCCCAACCCGAGACTGCCAGCTCTGTCTGCCCGCCCGACCAGCCCCAGCCAGAGATCTCTACCTGCTTCCAGCACTTGGAGGACTTTTACGACCTGCTGGAGAGGCTGTCCCCTGTTATCTACACCCTGGGGAACACAAGGAGGCAGCTAGTGGCAGTCAATGTCATCAGGGGTGTGCTGCAAAGAAGGCCATGGCTCCTTCAGTTCGGTCTGACCCCTACGCAGCAGAGAATGGACCAGCTGGAGGAGTCCCTTCAAACCCTGCTGGCTGCGGAGGAGAGGTCAGCCATGACTATTGCTCTGCCTGATCCTGAGCCGGACCTCGCCGCTGCGACACAAGACCCAGAGCCGCAGAGAGGTCCGCTCGACCCAGACCCGCCAAGAGGTCCGCCCGACCCCAAGCCTCCCGGGACTCCCCACGACACCGCTCCTCCCGAGACCCCTGCTCCTGCCGAGCCTCCCGGGACCCCTGCTCCTGCCGAGCCTCCCGGGACCCCTGCTCCTGCCAAGACCCCTGCTCCTGCCGAGACCCCCGAGACCCCCGCTCCTGCCGAGACCCCCGCTCCTGCCGAGACCCCCGAGACCCCCGCTCCTGCCGAGACCCCCGTTCTGGCCGGGACCGCCGAGGACGTCGCTTCGGCCGAGACCCCCACTGCGGCCGGGACCCCCGAGGACGTCGCTTCGGCCGAGACCCCCACTGCGGCCGGGACCCCCGAGGACGTCGCTTCGGTCGAGACCCCCACTGTGGCCGGGACCCCCAAAGCCGTCGCTTCGGCAGGGACCCTCACTGCGGCCGGGACCGCCGAGGACGTCGCTTCGGCCGAGACCCCTGCTGCACCCAGGACCCCCAGCACGGCCGAGACCCCCGCCGCAGTCGAGACCCCCAGTGCGGCCAAGACCCCCTCCGTTCCTGTGGCCGCCTCCTCCGTTCCTGCTGGTGCCGCCCTCACTTCTGTGAGCACTGCCCCTTCTCTTGCTGTCGGCGCCTCCCGAGTTCCAGTCGGCGCCGCTCCAGCTCCAGCTCCAGTCGGCGCCTCTCCAGCTCCAGAGCCAGTCGGCGCCTCTCCAGAGCCAGTCGGCGCCTCTCCAGAGCCAGTCGGCGCCTCTCCAGAGCCAGTCGGCGCCTCCCCAGCTCCAGTCGGCGAAGCCCCAGCTCCAGTCGGCGCCGCCCCTGATCCTGCTCTCGCCTCCCAGCGTGTTCCTGCTCCGCCCCCTGTGGCCCAGTCTGCTCCCTCTACCCACCTTAACTCAGAGTCTACCAAAACCATCCTTGTTCCCGTGCCAGTCACCATTCCGGTGACCGTGCCTGTCACTGTCCTAGTATCTGTCCCGGTTTGTGTCCAAGTGCCCATTCCTGTGTCCGTTCCGACCCCCGTCCATCTACCTGTCTACGTCTTTTTTTCTCGCTCCCCCATGCCTGTGCTCACCAATGTTACTGTGACTATGCCCTTCCCCATCTTCATCTCTGTCCCCACTCCTGTCACTGTCCCAGTCACCGTGCCCGTCAAAGTCCATGTGTTTGTTCCTGTGACTGTTCCCCACACTGCAACGTCTACCCCTGAACCTTTGTCGGCCTCTGCCCGTCCCGTGTCTGTGTCGGCCTGCCCCTCTGAGTCCTCCTGCTCTCCTGTCTCTGCCCATTGCCGAGAATCTGCCCATTGCCGAGAATCTGCCCATTGCCAAGAGGCACCTGTGCCTACCCCTTGCCCTAGGCCTGTCCTATGCCCTCGTTTTCATGCCCCTGCTGCGACCCGACGTGCCCCCCCTGACCTTACTGGACTTTGTTTGGGCCGTCTGGGAGCCGTCCCTTGAGGGGGGGGTACTGTCACGATCTGGACTTTGTGTTGTTGTTTTGTGGTCATGTTTCACTGTCTCTCCCCTTGTGATCTGATTCTTGCCCGTTTTGGTTTCCTTGTGTTTTGTTTACGTTTTAGTCCTGTCACCTCTGTCCATGTGCTTTTGTTTTCCTGTCATGTGTTCTGCCCCGCCCCTTTGTTTGTGTCACCTGCTCCACTTGTCTTTGCCTTGTTTAGCTCTCGTTATTGTTTTCATCTCGTACCTGGCCCTCTTCTGATTTCCTCGTTGTCCATGCCTGCTTGCTGTCATTGCTTTCACCTGTTCTTGTGTGTCATGTGCCTCCTCATTTGTCTGTCTGCCTTCTGTCTGATTGTTGCTTATTATCCCATTGTCTGCCCTTGATCATTCGCTTCTGATTTGTTCCCTCGTTGTCTGCCCACCTGTGCCCTGTTACGTTCTGCCCTATCTTGTGTTTTCTTGTAATTTCTTTCTGTGTATTTAAGCCGTCGTGTTTCAGTTATTCCTTGTTGCGTCATTGTCTTACCATACCTTGTTCGTCTGAAAATCTCTGAGAAGTCTAGTGGTAACACTTTACTTTACGGATCGCTAATAAGGTGTTAATTTCATAGTAATTTCTCAGTAATTTCAGTCTAATTTTATGGTAATAACTGCTTGTTATTAGTAATAACAGCAAAATAACCATATGGTTTCCAGCGCAATTACACTATAATTTCTCATTAATAACAGCAAAAATAACCATACAGTTTCCAGTGCAATTATGCTGTAGTTTCTAGTTAATAGTAGGCTAATGGAAACAGCTACTCTGTCATCATAGTAGTTAGGTGGTAGGTATGCCAGTAACTAAACGGTATCAGCCAAAGTAGTTTCATACTAATTAGGCTACATCAGGGCCGTAATGTGCAATATTTCCTCTTCTTATGTTATTGCATAGAAACGACCACCCAAGCATCCTTGTATTATTTCTGCTTAGTTACCTTGTAAACAATTGAGTAGTTATATGGAAATAAGATAGAATCAGGGCCGTAAAATGCATTATCACCTATTCCACACAATTTTATGGAAATTACATATTTTCATGGTCTTAAAATGTCTTATTTCTTATTTCCACTCAATTACTTAGTTATTATCATTTTTAATACAATATAGACTAGCCTACTATGAAGTGATTCAAGTACACAGACAAACACATTGTGTGCAAAACTTTATTTATTTTTCCAATCAGTTATGAGATTCATGTTCACTGATGTGAGGTTGTCAATCTGCCACCATCCAGAGGAAGTCCTGTGAACACAAACAAACAGACAAGTCAACTGCAAGACCGGTTTCACCATGTTTATTTTTTTATGTTATCAATTCACCATCGCTAAATTTGCTTCTGAAATGCAGTACCATGTTAAATGCACGTTGTAAATCTTCCTCAGGCTGACATCGTTGCTGATTTACAAAGGCAAACTCTAGCTAGCACCTAGCTTCAGTCATTGAAAACATGGTGGGCAGAGCTAGCTAGTGTTTTTCATTGTAAAGGTACTTCTGTATGCCGTTTCATTTCCAGAACAAACAGAAACCTAACACTAACTCATAAAACGTGTTTGCATAAGGCTAAAGTAATTCGACGATTGAAGGTGGATGAAATCAACACCAAGACCATTTTAGCTCACCTTGAAAGTTACCCTGGTTGCTGGAGCACTCTGTCGTACGTCTCAAACTTCACCCTTGTGTGTCAGTGTACTCAATTAAACAACGTCAGCGTCTCTGAGCCATACTGCAAGCAGAGCGAGCAGCGTACAACTAGAACGAGTGTGTTTGAAGTACAGAAGTATACTGATTGAGACGCTTCTGTTCTGCAGTAACCAAACTTTCGTTGCCTAGCAACAACAGGACTCGCCGCCACCGCGAGCTAGTTCAACTTCAGTGCAGCAGAGCCAGGCAAGGTAAGCTTCCTGACAACGAACTTTTAATGTAGTTCTAGCTTTAACCTGCTTTCATTTTGTCTCTGAGCATTGAAGGATTTTAACTGTATACATTGCAAACACGTCTTTTCAGCCGTGTTTGTGCTGAAATGGCATAGCATACAGAGGTACATTTACAATGGAAACCACTAGTTCTAGCTAGCTCTGCCCACCATGTTTTCAATGACTGAAGCTAGGTGCTGGCTAGAGTTTCCCTTTGTAAATCAGCAACGATGTCAGCCTGAGGAAGATTTACAACGTGCATTTAACATGGTACTGCATTTCAGAAGCAAATTTAGCGATGGTGAATTGATAACATAAAAAAATAAACGTGGTGAAACCGGTCTTGCAGTTGACTTGTCTGTTAATTTGTGTTCACAGGACTTCCTCTGGATGGTGGCAGATTGACAACCTCACATCAGTGAACATGAATCTCATAACTGATTGGAAAAATAAATAAAGTTTTGCACACAATGTGTTTGTCTGTGTACTTGAATCACTTCATAGTAGGCTAGTCTATATTGTACTAAAAATGATAATAACTAAGTAATTGAGTGGAAATAAGACATTTTAAGACCATGAAAATATGTAATTTCCATAAAATTGAGTGGAATAGGTGATAATGCATTTTACGGCCCTGATTCTATCTTATTTCCATATAACTACTCAATTGTTTACAAGGTAATTAAGCAGAAATAATACAAGGATGCTTGGGTGGTCGTTTCTATGCAATAACATAGGAAGAGGAAATATTGCACATTACGGCCCTGATGTAGCCTAATTAGTATGAAACTACTTTGGCTGATACCGTTTAGTTACTGGCATACCTACCACCTAACTACTATGATGACACAGTAGCTGTTTCCATTAGCCTACTATTAACTAGAAACTACAGCACAATTGCACTGGAAACTGTATGGTTATTTTTGCTGTTATTAATGAGAAATTATAGTGTAATTGCACTGGAAACCATATGGTTATTTTGCTGTTATTACTAATAACAAGCAGTTATTACCATAAAATTAGACTGAAATTACTGAGAAATTACTATTAAATTAACACCTTATTAGTGATCCGTAAAGTAAAGTGTTACCAGTCTAGTAAGTGTTTTGTTTCTAAGTTTAAGTTTTCTGTCTTCTAGATTTATGTTTTCCCCCTCGTGGGTTTTTGTTTTGCAATTAATCTTCGTTACATTTGGTCCTTTTGTAGTGCAAATAAACCCCAACCTTTCCCATACCTTCGTTTGTGTGCTGCATTTGGGTTCTCGCTTTTGAAACTCTGACAGTTACTATTATTCACATTTACTGCAGCTCATCATTCTCACGTGTGGCTGGTGAGGCCGTGCCTCCCCTGCCGTATTGGAGTGCACGTGCTTGCTATCGTATTATCCTTAATTGCCATGCTAAATATCAACCCAGAGGAGGCGCAACACTAGTAAACTTTGCATGATTAATTGAAAATTGAACATTAAAAAAAAATCAACATGAATTAAATAAAAATTAGAGATGTACAGGATCCAAGATCCGGTTCCGGATCCGGTAGGATAATAGGGTTTTTCAGACTATCCGGATGCGGCAGGATCTTAAGCAGCGGATCTGGTATCCTGCAGTTACCTAAAAATCAGGATCTGGTGCATCTCTAGTTTTTACGTAGCCGAGGCTTTTCAGTCAGTCTTTCACAGCACCAATCGCTGCATGGAGTGAAAGCCCTTTGGAAGGGGGCGTTGCAGGCAGTGTGGCAGTAGGCCAATGAGTCTTAAAGATGGCCTCTCAACGTCATTTAATTAATATTGCCGTGTTCCCAATTGTTATTGAATGTGTTACGCGTTGGTCCTGTTTTAAAAAACATTCTGGTTGCTTTGTTTCAAGACGTTTTTGCAAGCTGGCAAGGTGGCTTGTGGAGAAACGAGAGAGTGTTCCGTGTTTCTCGTGGAAATGCGTCTCTGATTGGCTCACTCCTCCTGCTCTCGAAGAAACGCGTCTCTGATTGGCTCAGTCCTCCAGTTCTTGGAGAGAATGTAATGGGAAACAGAGTCGCCACTTCCCCGGGTGGTACTGCACTATAGGGGCGCCAACGGAGGCGTGCAGGCTCCATTCAGGGCTGTGCTCTTTCGACAGCGACCCCTAGGCGAGCTGCAGGCACGGAGCAACCAGAGTGAGCTGGCTTTATGTATGAGGCTTTGTGCTGTGTGTGTACCTGAGAGTAGCAACCAGCTGATAGCTAAGCTAAGCTATGTTTCGGGCCACCAGACGTTGCTTGTTTTGAAAACAAGCAGAAAAAAATTACTCAACATATTTTTAGATAAATGGGTCGATATAAACCTTTGTGGGTAGCGCCTTCTTTCGACGTGACGAAACACAGAAAGCCTTTCGTGATTCGCTCGTTTCTCTGCATTATTTATGTAAATTGGGAAACACCGGGAAACAGCCAGGAGAGTTGACGCACCGCTATGAGAGCCTTGCAAGTGAGTTTAACTTGGGGTGACCGTCCGATCTTCCAAAGGAGTGAGTAAAACTGAGTTTTATCGGAAGTTGGCCTTTAAAAGTAGTTTGCACCAATGTAATAAAAAGGGCCCACGTGTGCGAGTAGGCTATGTGTTTCAACCCTTTCGTGGGATCCAGTATCCGGTTCCGGATCCAGCAGAATCTTAAGCAGTGGTTCCGGTATCTGACAGGATCCTAAAAGTGCATCTCTAATAAAAATAATTACCGGTAAATACAAACTCTGAGTCTTAAACATTCAATATATAATCAACATAAAAATAAATATGAAATAAAAAATATGTTACTGCCAAGTGCCAACACACGAATAGGCTAACGTAGGGCATACTACAGTAGTAGGCTATACTCTATATAGCCTATCTATAAGTTACTTCATGGTAGGCTATAGAGAGATAAACGTAATTTCAATTTCCTTCTATGACCTGTGCATATGAAGAAACTGGCAATAAAACTTGACTTGACTTGATATTAGCAACATAAAAAAAGAATGTAAAAAAGTTTCAAGTTTTACTATCTATTTCACACTTATTTTTTGTTGCTGAGCATCATTATAAGCCAGGAGATGATGCACCAAAGATTTTCTATTCTCTTCTGCATTTAAACCGTCTCTGGATGCACTCTCAGGTGGTTCCAGAGGTTGGTGGTGTTTTTACCTCTGTCCTGTGTAGATCCTAAGCTCACATGTACCTGCAGATCGCCTTACTTGAAGGCTCTCCGTGAAGGACTCCGTGTCCGTATATAATACTGCCATACTGGGTTTTTCTTTTCAGCCATACTACGTACTGGGATGGTTCTATTTCATGCCTCCTGACCGCCAGAGGCGGCACAGCCTGTGAATGATATCCTTCGCGTAGCGTGGGTTCGAGACTTATACCAACAAAGTCATGTATGTATGACGTACCTCATGCTTAAGAAGCCCTGTAGCACGTCATCCTTCCTCGCGTCCATTCTTCTCGCGTCTGATCGAGCATCCACGGATTGAGATACTTACGTGAGTATAAAAATTACGGAGTACTTTGCGGTGGTCTCCCCGCGGTATCACAACAACAACAACGGATTAATACAGATAAGAAGGGAACACCAAGACGGTAAGTTTTTCTTCCCTTTCTTTTTGCAAGGAAAGTGCACGGCGGATCTCCCCGTGATCACTCCTCTACAAACGTGGGAGAATTGTCTCCCCGTGTTCACCTCCACACACACACACACACGGTGGTTTTCCCCTTCGGGCTAAGTGTGTAGCATCCTCGTTAGCTTGGTGGGCTCACCCTGTTGCTAACGGCAGCGTATTGTTAGCATTTCGCTTGTGATACTGTGAAGTAAAATAATTATTGACTACCTTTGATCGTCAATTCTAATTCTGTTACTGTGTCGTGTGTTAGTTCGGGTTTCTTGCGTTAGCTGCTGCGTCGCAATGAATACTTTTTCACTTTCATGCAAAACGTGCCTTGCACCACTTGAGCCAGAGGATGGCCATCTGGAATGCCCGTCGTGCCTGGGCATCGCTCATTTGGGCTCCGCCTTAAAGGATAGTTCCGGCGTAAAATGAAAGTTTCACCATCGATTTCCCATGCCACATAGTGTATCTAATGATGAGCCATTCTGGGCAATGCAGCGCCGTTATGGAGTTAGCTTATTTTAAGCTTTTTGGCGAAAAACGCAGACAATGCATCACGGCGGGGCCAATGTGTAAATATTATTTTCTGATGTTTCCCCGCTATAAACAACCTCAAAAACGCTACACACTTCATCACAAAGGTCTCGTCAATCAAACCGAGGCACAGAGAAGATCATCGGACCACACAGTCTTTCACTGGCCAGTGTTTTCAGAGGTGTCTCACTGTTGCAACTCTCTAGTCTGACCCGGATGCAGGCTACTCAATCAGGTGGCTAGGTAGCCTAGGCTAAACATGGTCCGAGGTTCTTACACCGGCTGCGGCCGTAAAATGAAAAGCTGGAACCCCGACCGTTTTCACCGACTGCCACTGTCTAAACCAGCCATATTACGGGAATGGCTAATAGCATCAGAAGTGGACGAAACTGACATAAAAACCCGGAGGGATCGCGACTACCGTGTGTGCAGGCAGCAGATTTGAAGAGTTGTATGGAGAGTACAGGTAGGCAGACTACTCTTACAACGTAATTGCAACACGGTATAATATAACATGGATTCAACTTTGTAATAACACACCACTGGTGGTGTACTTACATCTGTAAGAGCACTTCTAGCATGACTTTATAAAATACCTCCAGCCCTCCTCCTTTGCGTAATGGTCCACCATCTCACCTCGAATGCCTCAGGTCGCACAATTTCACTTGTCATCCCGCGCTAGTTTGTTTTTACAGTTTATTTATCTCCTGTAGTGGGCTACATTTACTGCACCTGTATGCCTTCCCAAAACAGAGTGCTTACTGGCAAAGACGCGCGGTCTTGCAACCAGTTTCACAGATTCACAGACAGTCAAGATTCATGAGCCAGACACATTTACACATGTTCTCTCTCTTCAAACATACCTCCATAGCCATGCGCCTTTTTGACACAGCATTTATCTTTAGACGGTTTCGTTTAGGTGTTCCATCTCCCTCACTCTTCTTGTAGTCATCATCCTCGAAATGCTCCCTCCACACACGGTAGTCGCGATCCCTCCGGGTTTTTATATGTCAGTTTCGTCCACTTCTGATGCTATTAGCCATTCCCGTAATATGGCTGGTTTAGACAGTGGCAGTCGGTCGGGGTTCCAGCTTTTCATTTTACGGCCGCAGCCGGTGTAAGAACCGCGGACCATGTTTAGCCTAGGCTACCTAGCCACCTGAATGAGTAGCCTGCATCCGGGTCAGACTAGAGAGTTGCAACAGTGAGACACCTCTGAAAACACTGGCCAGTGAAAGACTGTGTGGTCCGATGATCTTCTCTGTGCCTCGGTTTGATTGACGAGACTTTGTGATGAAGTGTGTAGCGTTTTTGAGGTTGTTTATAGCGGGGAAACATCAGAAAATAATATTTACACATTGGCCCCGCCGTGATGCATTGGCTGCGTTTTTCGCCAAAAAGCTTAAAATAAGCTAACTCCATAACGGCGCAGCATTGCCCGGAATGGCTCATCATTAGATACATTATGTGGCATGGGAAATCGATGGTGAAAATTTCATTTTACGCCGGAACTATCCTTTAACGGAGCCCTGTCCGAGCTGTTCAGTCCTCCCGGTCACGGTGAGGGAAGCCAGAATAACGAGCCTTTTAATAAAAAATGACACGCTGCTCCCGGCGCACGAGGCTCAAACCACCAGCGCCGTTCAGGGTGCTAAGCGTGCCCGCTCTGGCCAGCAGACCACTCAACCTGCTAAGAAGAAAAAGCAGCAGGGCACTACCGCAGCGCTCAGCAAGTGGGTGGACGATCTCTCCACAGCCGTGAGCAGAATCGAAACACTGCTGCTACAGCTTCAACTGCTGCAGGCCGGCATGCAGCCAGTGGTGTCCACACCCGAGAGTAACACGGCTTCTGTTCCCACCTTGCTATCCCAGGAGGAGCAAGAGCTGGACGATGGCACTCTCTCTACTGCGGCTACAGATTCGCTCTTCACTTCCATGAGAGACAATGCACCATCCGGCTCTCCTCGTTCAGGAACGTCCTTGGATGATGCCCCTTTGAGTTTCTCTGATGAGGGAGGGGACCGTATGACAGGCGGCTCCCGTTCCTTACTGTCCACAATTCACGCAGCCCTGACACAGCGCGGGCTGCAACCGCTGCAACCTAATTCTGGAGTGAGTGCTTATTTTAGGCAGTCTCCTGCAGACACTTCCTCTCTGATCCCCACATGTGAGGCATTCATGGAGGAATTTCAGCATGGGTAACATGGCCGATGCTGAACTGTTTGGGCTAGACAAGATGCCTTCTGTGGACCCCTGTGTCGCCTCTCTGGTGGTCTCCTCAGATGAAGCGGTGCGGCCTCAGGTGCGCTGCCCAAGTAAGGTCTGCAGGCGTACAGATGACGATCTGGTTAGGGCCTACAACCATGCCGCACGCATCGGTCGGATCGATAATACTATCTCCCACTTACTGCTTGTGACCCAGTCCCTGCTTCTGACAGAGGCAGAACCGGCCTTGCATGAGAATATCGAAGCCATTCTGCATGGCATTGGTTTCATGACCCAGGAGTTGGGTCGTCTCATGGCAGTGCTGGTGCGGGCCCGCCGCCTCTCCCAAGCACCGCTCCCGGATGCATGCAGGGCCACTCTACGAGAGCTCCCCTTCATACCTGGCCAACTTTTCGGGCCAGCTGCAAAGGATGCCTTGGACCGCCGCGCTCTAGTGTCTGAATCACGCAGACAGCAAGTGAGCATGCCCCAGACTGTTCGTTTCCGGGCACCACAGAATCCCGCGCCACGCCGTGACACTCCTTCACGTCAAAGCGCTGCTCCCCCCCGGCGCAGAGAGAATAGGCATGCCCCCAGAGGCCCGGCGCCATTTCGCCGCCAGCCTTACCAGTTCCCTCGCCCTACCCCCGCTTAACGCAGGGGCAAGGCCCAACCGGACGCCCCGCTGAGGAGCCCGGGCCGTCAGTTGGACTGTACTCTGGGACTCAGCTGGCCGCATGGGCCACAATCGTTCACGACCCATGGGTTCTAAAAATAGTGTCAGAGGGGTACAGACTACAGTTCAAGCGCTGGCCCCCTCCAAGGGCCCGGCTAAGGCCCACAATTGTAAAAAGTTTACATCAAGGTATAGCTCTTCAAGCGGAGATAATGGCTCTCCTCAAGAAAGGAGCGTTAGAAGAAGTAGAGTGTTCTCCTCCGTTCGACGGCTTCTGTTCCGTTTACTTCGTTGTTCCAAAAAAAGATGGGGGGTTCCGCCCAATACTGGACCTGCGGGGCCTAAACAAATACCTAAAAGATCTTCCGTTCAAAATGCTGCACACGGCAGACGTTCTGAAGATAATCTCTCCAGCAGAGTGGTTCACAACTCTGGACCTGAAAGATGCTTATTTTCATATCCCAATAGCGCCGGCACACTGGTGCTTCCTCCGTTTTGCCTTCCTGGACCGACTCTACCAGTTCAGAGTCCTCCCATTCGGCCTTTCACTGTCACCAAGAGTATTCTCCAGATGCATACAGGCAGTACTGTCACCTCTCATGGAGTCTGGTATGAAGATTCTACAAACCCCAACTCAGATGAAGTTGGGACGTTTGGTAAACAGTGAATAAAATCAAAATGCTATCATTTTCAAAACATTCAATCTATTCATTAGATGGAGAATAGTGAAAAGACAACATATTAAGTGTTAAAACCGAGAAAAAATATTGTTTTGGGGGACATATGTACTCATTTCTAATTTGATAAATCCAACACGTCTCAAAAGAGTTGGGACGGGGATCAGTGAAATTTAGTAAACATCCAAATAAGATAAAACAACAAAGAAGAACATTTCAAAATGAATTGTACTGACGGACAATATAGGTGTCCAGGTATAAGATCATCACAGAGAGGCTGAGTCACTCAGAATTAAAGATGCAAAGTGAATAATTACCATAGTTATTACATACATTTTTGAATTCCCTTTGATTTACCACGATTGAGTGTATATAAGACATATTTTTGTTAATAAAATCATTGTATAGGTTCATGACATCATGAAATATATATTGGCTATAGTCTCACTCTAATTCCTGGAGTGCTAGAGCTATTGAAAATTGACCATATTAAGAATGCTTAATGCATGAAAATGACACAGGGGTTTAACATTCTCCTAAGCACCTGAGCTCACTTGAAATAGACACAGAAGACATGGGAAACTGTCCTTTGCTTACAGAAGTCAGCAGAAGTTGTAGAAGTCCATTCTTTTTGACAATAATAGAGCATTGCACATCCTGTGCTACAGTGAAAATGGACCATCCAACTTGTGTTAGTGCTAGCTTCAAAAGTCAGCCTCCATGATGGCATGCGGATGCAGTAGTGCATTGGTTAAGATGTTCTCACTCATCTGTAGAGTTAAATACAGTGCTGAATGGTATAAATGGGTTTTAAACAGCATGAAAAGCCACTCATGCATTATATTTTGAAGGGAGATCTTCGATTACTGCCACATAGTAAGGTCAAATTGCATTCTCTACTATGTTTTAACAGTTTGGCTCCATCATAAGGACCAGCATATGATAAAATGGTGGGTTTTTGGTCAAGACCTGTCACACTGTAAGCACTACAGATAGGAAAACATTGCAAAACATGACAAGGAATACACCCACCATTTAAGCTGGTGAAATCATGTCCAAGATAGGAATTAACACTGTTTTTTATATAAAATCATCTCATCGGTTAATGTATTTAACT
This sequence comes from Engraulis encrasicolus, assembly GCF_034702125.1. Classification (NCBI taxonomy): domain Eukaryota; kingdom Metazoa; phylum Chordata; class Actinopteri; order Clupeiformes; family Engraulidae; genus Engraulis; species Engraulis encrasicolus. Next base: position 42,065,085 of record NC_085879.1, read on the forward strand.
GTTAAGTGTTGTCTTTTGTTTTGTTTTTAGTCTTCCTCGACATTTGCTGCCATTTATTGTCCCCGTCCCAACTCTTTTGAGACGTGTTGGATTTCTCAAATTAGAAATGAGTACATATGTCCCCCAAAACAATATTTTTTCTCGGTTTTAACACTTCTCCATCTAATGAATAGATTGAGTGTTTTGAAAATGATAGCATTTTGATTTTATTCACTGTTTACCAAACGTCCCAACTTCATCGGAGTTGGGGTTAGTACCATACCTAGACGACTGGCTGGTATGCTCCCCAACAAGGGAGCGAAGCCAGACAGACATTGCAACCCTTCAGAGCCACGTTGCGGAACTTGGACTGACAGCGAACCTAGAAAAGAGCTCGCTAATCCCAAGCCAGTCAGCTCAATTCATTGGCATGATCCTCGACTCACAGTCAATGACAGCCACTCTGACCATGTGCCGTGTGACGGACATCACATCCCTGGTGTCTCGGGTACACTTGGGGCGAAGCTTACGTTTCCGACTCCTGCTGCGCCTCCAGGGTATGCTCAAAGCGGAAGCCCAGATTCTCCCCTTGGGCCTGTTGGAGCTACGGCCTCTGCAGATGTGGATTACTGGCCTCAGCCTCGATGTGGTCCTTCACAAGAATGTCCTGGTCCTCATTACAGAGCAATGCATGTCTGCTCTCAGCCGATGGCGGCAACGGACCTTCTTAACATCAGGTGTGCCTCTGGGTGCAGCACCCACACGCAGGGAGGTTGTGACAACAGATGCCTCACTTACGGGGTGCGGCGATGTGTGGCGTCACACAGCAGTCAGTGACCTGTGGACGGAACAGGAAAGGGCAGAACATATCAACCTCCTCAAACTCAGAGCTGTACATCTGGCTCTGAAGCACTTCATGCCGCGCCTACAGGAGCGCCATGTGCTCATCCGGTCGGACAACATGACAACAGTGTACAACATCAACCACCAAGGGGGAACACGGTCTCCCCCTGCCTACCGTCTGACCCGATGTTTACTGACATGGGCCCTCCCCCAATTAGCATCACTCAGGGCAGTCCACTTACCCGGGAAGCTAAACACTGTGGCGGATTCACTGTCAAGGCAGAAGCTCGACCCAGGAGAATGGTGCTTGAACCCAGGGGTAGTACAACAGATCTGGGACCGCTTGGGCACAGCAGTGGTGGACTTGTTTGCCAGCAAGGAGAATGTGGTTCTCACGCACCCAGGAGAGCGAAGCAGTGGGCCTGGATGCCTTAGCTCAGTGTTTCCCAACCTTTTTTGTCTTGCGTACCCCCTAAGCCTTTTTGTCATACCATGAGTACCCCCTCACTCATGCTCTATATCCCAATGTGACTATGCTCCATACATTTGTTCATTTTCCCAAGTACCCCCTGCTGTGTGCTCGCGTACCCCTAGTGGTACACGTACCCCTGGTTGGGAAACACTGCCTTAGCTCACGATTGGCCAGACGGACTGCTCTATGCCTTTCCTCCAATTCCGCTCCTGCTGGAAGTGCTACTCCGGATCCGCCAGGGCAGACATCGTGTTCTACTAGTAGCACCACGATGGCCAGCGAGACCATGGTTTGCACTCCTCTACTCTCTGCTCATGGGGACCCCATGGCAATTGCCACGCAGGGTGGATCTACTGTCGCAGTTGGAGGGCAGAGTTTGGCACCCCTGCCCAGAACGTCTCCAACTATGGGTGTGGCCGTTGGGTCCGACGACCTACTACTGAACTGTGACCCAGCAGTAATGAATACACTAGAGAATGCAAGGGCTCCCTCAACCAGGTTATTATACGAGAATTGATGGAAACTCTTTACAAAATGGTGCGAAGCCCTAGAGCTCTCCCCCATAATTTTCCCGGTACCTATGGGGTTACAATTCCTACAGACACTCCTGGATGATGGTAAAACCCCATCGACAGTTAAAGTGTATGTCGCGGCAATCTCTGCAAAGCACATTCATGTGGACGGTTCGACTATCGGGTCCCATAGTCTAGTCAGAAACTTTCTCAAAGGTGCCAGGCGTCTTCACTCCTACAGGGCCCCTCGTAGCCCGCAGTGGGACCTACATCGGGTTCTAGACTATCTATGTCAAGCCCCCTTCGAGCCCCTAGCCGAAGCCGAGATTAAATGGGTCTCCTTGAAGACCGTCTTTCTACTAGCTATTGTCTCTGCAAAACGAGTGAGCGAGTTGCATGCACTTTCAGTAAGCCCAGAATGTCCGAGATGGAAGCCAGAATTCTCTGGGGTAACACTATGGCCAAATCCAGCCTTTATGCCAAAAGTCCTGTCCCCAGCATTTGTCAACCAGGCCATTGAGCTGGCCTCGTATGAAGACCGTATAGGCCTATGCCCAGTAAGAGCCTTGAGGCACTATGTGTCTAGGACTGAGGCGATGAGACAGTCGGACCAATTGTTCTTGGCCTATGGGGGCTGTAAAATTGGTTCCCCGATATCAAAACAAAGTCTATCTAACTGGGTATGTGAGGTCATCTCCCTTGCTCACAAAACGGCTGATAGTCTGCCAGTAGACAATGTCATCTGTCATAACACTAGGAGTCTAGCCACTTCATGGGCAGCACTGAGGGGAACCCCACTAGCTGAAATTTGTGCAGCAGCAACATGGGCCAGCCCATCTACATTCACCAGATTTTATAGGGTCAATGTAGCCTCGCATAACAGCCTAGGCCCGGCTATTCTCTCAGGCACACAGCAAAACTGACAATATACTCGTCCTCATGACAGTGCTGGTATATGTCATTCACAGGCTGTGCCGCCTCTGGCGGTCAGGAGGCATGAAATAGAACGCTAGTTACGAATGTAACTGTGGTTCTATGAATGCCGGATGACCGCCAGAGTTCCCAGTCATTCGGACTTCGCATCCGCGAGAAGTTTTCCGAGGAAGGATGACGTAATGCAGGGCTTCTTAAGCATGAGGTGCGTCATACGTACATGACTTTGTTGGTATAAGTCTCGAACCCACGCTACGCGAAGGATATCATTCACAGGCTGTGCCGCCTCTGGCGGTCAGGAGGCATGAAATAGAACCACAGTTACATTCGTAACTAGCGTTTTCCTTCTGTCATCAGACAGCAATTCCTAGACATAGCAAACATTCAAGCTTAACATTTAATAGTGCCTTCAATGTTACTTTATCACTAGACCTATATATGTTAATGAAAAATATATTAATTTTATTTAGATGATATCCAAAACAGCAAAACAGCAGGCAGTAGGCAGAAGCGATTCTAGTGTCAGTGGGGGCCCCAAGCAAAAACCCAAAAGAATGAATATTCGAAACAAATTGGCGCTATTACAGTTTAAAGTTGAGCTGTTTTTTTTACCATGTAGTGGCTTGGGGGCCCCAAGCGGCTGCCTGCCTAGCCTGGTGACAAGATGCGCCTCTGCCAGTAGGCCTACAGCCTAAAATTTGTCTATTGTTATGACACATGCTGATGTAACAAGCTTGAAACACCCAGAGGTATTTTGAAGATTAAAGTTTAATTCTTCAAATAGAGGCTTCACTTAGGCCTAATTCTTGCATATGCTGTGGGAAATCAACACTGGATCTAGCCTATGTTCCTGTAAACCAGTTCAACCAAGTGCAATGAGGGATGGAAAACTGCCCCCTGGCCAATACGATTGTGTACGGACACACAGACAGGGCCATCACACCTGGCTCAACATCCTCCCGCCAGATAGGTAATGAAATGCCAAGTCAAACTTCTCCTTAACAAAACCTTCTTTATTTCATTTTCATTTTCATTTCACACGCACCATGCACACATAAATAAAAAAAATAATAATAAATACGGTACATAAATATTTTCATGGCCAAGGGCCAAAGTGAATCACACAGAAAAAAAAATCTGATAATATAATAAAATAGATAATGTGGTAGATAATATAAGAAAATAAATACTACATTAGCAATTTCACAGGGCACCCATGGAAATCATGGGGCAAAGTTCATGGAAGTGAAAAGTGACTGTGCCAAATACCTGAGAGATATTGAAACACTATTTTTTTTTTAAACACAGATATTGAAACACTTTTTTGTTTGTTTGGTTTAGGTTTTGTTTATAATACAGAGTAACAATCATTCACACCAAATAAATGTACACACAATATACAGACATTTTTACAGTTGTAAATAATAATAATAATAGTAATAATAATGCCATAACAACAAACACATTGGAAACTTTAAAAGTGGTTGTCTCATTTGAACATTTGCATCCTGTAATCTTTGGTGAAAGTGAAACATAAACATTATTGACCATCACATCATTCCTGTACCATGACAGTGAGTGTAAAGTGCCGTTTTGAGGAGAATATTGCACATGAAGGGGGAGGAAGTGAAACACAGAGAGGTGGACAATAGTGAGCAGCCGTGGTCTAATGGTTACGGCAGTGGGTTTAAGATCAGAGGGGTTGCCGGTTCGAATCCTGCCCTTACCTCTCCTTACACACCTACACCTGTACAGGTACATCCGTGGCTGAAGTGCCCTTGAGCATGGCACCTAACACCACATTGCTCCAGGGACTGTAACCCATACCCTGTAAATAATAACTTAAAGCCGCTTTGGATAAAAGCGTCAGCCTAATGTAATACAATGCAATGTAAAAAAAAAAAGAGAGAGGAGGAGCAGGATAAGGAGGGAAGAAGAGGATTGCAAGAGGAGATGAATGGGGAGGATGAGGATGAGTAGGAGAATTTTGATGTAAAATGAAAAGTGGCACTTAAGAAGGTCATGCAGAGTTCATACGTTCAGTGAACATCGATCCTTAAAGTGATACTGTCCCATTTATTGAAATAAGCTCATATTACACCTCCCCTTGAGTTAAATAATTGAGTTCTCATGTACTTTCAACTCTTCTCTGAGTACGGCAGTAGAAATTTTACCTCCAAGCTAGCAGTTAACATTGACTCCTATGAGACCAGTTAGCCACCAGCTGGTCTCATAGGACTCAATGTTAACTGCTTGCATGGAGATAAAATTTGCACTGCCATACTCAGAGAACGGTTGAAAGTACAGGAGAAAGGTAAAACTCAATTATGTAACTCAATGGGAGGTGTAAAATGAGCTTATTTAAAAAAAATGGGACAGTATCACTTATCTGATAGAATGGCAGAATGGTTGGCAGAATGGTTGTTTCCTATAATATCTTTGGGTGTCTTGCTGGAATAACAAACAAAATATCTGTAGTCCTGGCCTAACCCTGGCCTAACGGTAGGGCACTATCCGGTCTCTCTGCTGAGTTACTACGCCGGCGACCTGGGCTTGATTCCGGGCTGGGTCATTTTGCCTGACCTTCCCCATCTCACTCTATGCACTCATTTCTTGCCTCTGCTTCACTGTCCTGTCACAAAACAAAGGCACATGAGCCCTAAAAAATATATTTAAAACAAAAAATCTGTAGTCTAATGCACACTTTACCACCAGGGGCACGCTGTAGTAGCATTGAAAGGTTAACCGTGGTACTACTCTACTATGACATAACAGAGGGCTTTTAGTAATGTACTATGACTGTCATTGCCATTCTACAGCAAATTTATGTATGGAATAGCGGCAGACGAGGTGTCCCGATATCAAGGGAAATAATGGACGAGGCGGAGCGTTCTAAACAGCCCGACGGCGCAGCCGAAGGGCTCTTCGCTTCGCCAAGTCCATTTTCCCATGATATCGGGACACCTCCAAGGCCGCTATTCCGCTTATCACCCAGTTATCAGCATTTAAGTATTAATTGATTAATATGTTGATCTAAGGCTTCGTGAGAAAGTAGATTCACCACTGCGCTTGGTATGTTGCTATGGGCACCACTTCCTAATCTAGTGAGACGCGCCTCTATCGGAGGCATGTAAGGACGCGCGCAGAATGTTGGGGTGACTTGACAACCAAATGCGATAGAATTGACGACTGGGTTTTTGACTTGACAACCAGATGCAATAGAATTAGTAACAGGGTCTTGACTAGACAACTAGATGCGATAGAACTAACGACGCTGTCTTGACTAGACAACCAGATGCGATAGAACTAGTAACGACACTTCGCCAGAAAGTTAGAAAAGAAGCAACTTGGACGCCCGCACGCCCGCATGACATCATAGGTGTCCTGCTACCGGGGAATAAAGGACACCTGCTCAGCCAATCAGAAGATGTTCCATCTGCTCACTGGGTTATAAAACAGTGTTAGAACAGGTTTAAAAAACATGTCTTCTAGCTTCACATGGTGGCTTTAGTATAAGCAATGCCAGTGTTTTCCACCAAAATGTTCAAAATGGTACATTTCAAAATGCCATGAACTACTAGCTTAGGATTGACCCTCACTAAATATACCAGCGCAGAATGACCTCTAAAGTTTTCATTTTCATTTTGCACCAAAGTTCTCCTTCAAATGGAGGAAGGAGACCAGGAGGAAGAGGAGACAAGGAGGGGGAAGAGAGGAGGTGGGGGGAAGAGGAGGAGATCAGCACTGCATCAGGTTGGAGGGGTGAAGAGGAGGAGGAGGAGGTGTATGAGGAAGTAAAGAGGAGGTGGGTGTGGCTGCATCAGGCCAGGGAGGTGCAAGAGGAGTAGGGAGGAGGTGGGAATGGCTGCATCAGGTCAGGCGGGTGAAGAGGAGGAGTAAGAGCAGTGGGGAGGAGGTAAATAGATAAATCATGATCGCGCTGCATCAGGTTGGGGAGGTGAGGAGGAGGAGGAGGAGTAAAGAGGAGGTGTGTGTGTGTGTGTGTGTGTGTGTGTGTCTGTGTGTGTGTGTGTGTGTGTGTGTGTGTGTGTGCGTGGAGTAAAGCAGAGGTGTAAGAGGAGTATTAAAGGAGGTGTCCAGCTCTGCATCAGGTTGGAGGGGAGAAGAGGAGGTGCAGCCACAGCAGCGTCAGGACTGTGGCCAGGTGACACAGAGGATACGGCACCACACACACCCCCGATGACCTCCCTGTAGACACACACACACACAATTAGACACACATATACACAGTGGTGCTCATATGTTTACATACCCCAGCAGAATATACGCTTTCTTGGCGATTTCTCACAAAATATGAAGGATTACACAAAACCTTTTTTCTCACTCATTGCTAGTGACTGGCTTAAGATATTTATTAGCAATATTCTGTGTTTACTCTTTCAAAAGCATGATCACAACCCAAACTACCCAAATGACCCTGTTCAAAAGTTTACATACCCTAGTTTCTGATGCTGAATATGGCCCTGTTTAACATCAGGGACCGCTCTAAATTGTTTGTGGTAGTTGTGGATAAGGCTCTTAATGTTCTCAGTTGACAAAACAGCACATTCTTCCTGGCAGAATGGTTGTTTCCTATAATATCTTTGGGTGTCTTGCTGGAACCTCACATTTGAGGTTTCCCCTGAGTGGCTGAATGATGTTGAGATCAGGAGAGTGAGACGGTCGCTCAAAAAACTTCATTTTATTCTTTCTGAAGCTAATGACGGGTTGATTTGGCTTTCTGTGCTGAAATATTGTCATGTTGTCATGCCCTAACAATGGACCATGTGCAGTTTCAAGGCTGATGAGTGTCAAGTTTCCTCCAGTATTTTTCACAGGGCAATGTATTCATCATTCTGTGAGTATGGACCAAAAGTGTAGTGCATTTGTAACTCAAATGTCCCCATGACATCAGTGGTCCATAACCATGTTTCACAGAAGGGATGGTGTAACTTTCATCATAGGCTCCGTTGACTGTTCTCCAAATGGTACTGTTAATAGTGGCTGAAAAAAGTTCCATATTGATCTCATTTTTCCAAATGACTTTGTCACAGGCATTTTGATGCTTCTCACTGTGCTATTTGGTGTATCATATGCAAAATAACATGTTTGCATTTTTGTAGTAATGGCTTTCTCCTGGCAACCCCCAACAGCCCATCTTTTCTCAAGTGCCTCTTTCCTGTACAGTTTAAAAAAAAAAATCATGTTGTCCTATATTTCACCTGAAGTTATTTTTTGGTTGTCCTATGCCTCCTGAACAATTTCCCTTGCAATGATCATTGCAATGCAATGATTCCCTTGCCCATTGGCTTGATTCCAACCAAACTCCTCATATTGCATTTCTGAATTGAAATTCCAACGGTGCCAACATGACAATATTTCGACACAGAAAGCCAAATCAACCCGTCATTAGCTTCAGAAAGAATAAAATGAAGGTTTTTGAGCGACCATCTCACTCTCCTGATCTCAACATCATTGAGCCACTCAGGGGAAACCTCAAATGTGAGGTTCCAGCAAGACACCCTAAGATATTATAGGAAACAACCATTCTGCCAAGAAGAATGTGCTGTTTTGTCATCTGAGAACATTAAGAGCCTTATCCACAACTACCACAAACAATTTAGAGCGGTCCCTGATGTTAAACAGGGCTATATTCATCAGAAACTAGGGTATGTAAACTTTTGAACAGGGTCATTGGGGTAGTTTGGGTTGTGATCTGTAACTGCCTTTTTAATGTCTAATAGCTATTTTGATAAGTTTCAATCTGGTTTCCGTGCCTACCACAGCACTGAAACAGCTCTTATCAAAGTTATGAATGACATAAGATTGAATTCTGATGCTGGCAAATCATCCGTCTTGGTACTTCTTGATTTGAGTGCTGCTTTCGACACAGTTAATCATTCTATACTACTACATAGACTGGAACACTGGGTTGGTTTTACGGGCATAGTGATCGACTGGTTAAAATCGTACTTACAACAAAGAAGTTTTTTTGTCGCCATTGGAAGACATACTTCATCACCAATGTCTCTGGATTGTGGGGTCCCCCAGGGCTCCATTCTGGGACCACTACTGTTCAATCTGTATATGCTGCCACTGGGACACATTATCGAGAATAACTCCATAAATTACCATAGCTATGCGGATGATACCCAGCTCTACTTATCTATGTCCCCCAATGACTACACCCCCCTTGAATCACTCTATCATTGCATGGACCAAATTAACAAATGGATGTCTCACAATTTCCTCCAGCTGAACATAGATGAACAAGAAGTAATTATATTTGGGAAAAAAGAGGAGAGACAAAAGATTGCTACTATCCTTGAAATGAAGGGACTGAAAGCAAGGGATAACAGTTAAAAATCTTGGGGTCCTCATTGACAGTGACCTAAATTTCAACAGTCACAT